>NC_088863.1:61239878-61308285 GCF_032884065.1 Artemia franciscana | reverse complement strand
AATTATATGTTGCATGTTCAAGAGTCGGTAAACCTGACAATCTATTTATATGGACAGACAATGGGACAGCAAAGAATGTTGTACATTCGCAAGTTTTACTTAGTTAAAAATATATATATATCTATCTATATTCACAGGTGGGACACAGGGACACAACTACAATGGCGCGTAACTAATATGGCGCGTAACGACTTGCACGCGTGGGGGGGGGGCTTGGGGGTGCGAAGTGCCCCCACTAACTAGGTGTTGGGGTGGCACGAAGTGCCACCCCAACAGCTAGTATAATATAAAAATAAGTTGTCTGTGTGTGTGTGTGTGTCGAGTGACGTCATGTTTGTGTGTCGACTGACGTCATGTTTTCGACTGACGAAATTACAGACCGGTAAATCGGGACACAAATGACGACCGGGACACCGGCACATGGTGAATATAAATGACAGCCGGGACACCGGCACATAGGGAACACAAATGACGACCGGGACACTCAAAGAGAAAGCGACCGGGACACAAGGAATGTTCGATTAGCAATCACCATCAACAAAGCACCGGGACACAAATGACGACCGGGACACAGGGAGTATAAATGACGACCAGGACATAAGTAAAAAAAAAACTAGAAAAACTAAAAAAAAGGTAAAAACTACAAAAAAAGTAAAAAGAAAAAAAAACTAAAAAGAAAAAAAAAACTAAAAACTAATAAAAAACTAAAACAGCTAAAAAACTAAAAAAACTAAAAAAGAAAAAAAAGAAAAAAAGGAAAAAAATGAAAAATAAAGGAGAAAAACAAAACTAAAAAAAAACTAAAAAAACTAAAAAAAAAGTAAAAACCAAAAAAAAAACTAAAAAGAAAAAAAAGGGGAAAATACAAAAATTTATTTCATCATATACCATTTCAAAAACGAATGTATATACAGACCGGGACACCGGGATACAAATGACGACCGGGACACAGGGCATATAAATGACGACCGGGACACAGGGACACAACTACAACGGGGACGCCGGGGGCACAGGGGGATATATAAATGACGACGGGGACACAGGGAATGTTCAATTAGCAATCATCATCAACAAAGCTCAAGGGCAATCATTAGAATCATGAGGTATTATATGTTGCATGTTCAAGAGTCGGTAAACCTGACAATCTATTTATATGCACAGACAATGGGACAGCAAAGAATGTTGTTTTACGTAGTTAAAAACATATATATATATATATATATATATATATATATATATATATATATATATATATATATATATATATATATATATATATATATATATATATATATCTATATATATAAAAATAAGTTGTCTGTCTGTGGATGTGTGGATGGATGTGTGGATGGATGTGTCAGGTGACGTCACCTGAAAAAACTGGATTAGGTGACGTCAAAACTGAAAAAACTAAAAAAAGGCAAAAACTACAAAAAAAACTAAAAACTAATAAAAAAAATAAAAAAGCTAAAAAACTAAAAAAACTATAAAGGTAAAAACCAATAAAAAACTAAAAAAAAAACTGAAAAAACTAAAAAAAGGCAAAAACTACAAAAAAAAACTAAAAACTAATAAAAAAAGTAAAAAAGCTAAAAAACTAAAAAAACTAAAAAAACTAAAAAAACTAAAAAAAGGTAAAAAACTAAAAAAAATAAAAAATAAAAAAAAACTAAAAAAAAGGAAAAAACTGAAAAATAAGCTAAAATAAAGGTAAAAACCAATAAAAAACTAAAAAAAAAAGGAAAAAACTAATAAATGACGACACTCAAAGAGAAAGCGACCAGGACAAAAAACTAAAAAAAAAGGCAAAAACTACAAAAAAACTAAAAACTAATAAAAAAAATAAAAAAGCTAAAAAACTAAAAAAACTAAAAAAAGGTAAAAAACTAAAAAAACTAAAAACTAAAAAAAAACTAAAAAAGGTAAAAACTAAAAGAACTAAAAAAGAAAAAAATAAATGACGACACTCAAAGAGAAAGCGACCAGGACAAAAGGAATGTTCGATTAGCAATCAACAAAGCACCGGGACACAGGGAGTATAAATGACGACCAGGACACAAGTAAAAAAAAAAATTAACAAAACTAAAAAGAAGGTAAAAACTACAAAAAAACTAAAAAGAAAAAAAAACTAAAAACTAATAAAAAAACTAAAAAATCTAAAAATCTAAATAAACTAAAAAAGAAAAAAAAAGGAAAAAAATAAAGGAGAAAAACAAAACTAAAAAACGAATGTATATACAGACCGGTACACCGGGATACAAATGACGACCGGGACACAGGGAATATAAATAACGACCGGGACACAGGGACACAACTACAACGGGGACACCGGGGGAAACAGGGGGATATAAATGACGACCGGGACAAAAAAACTAAAAAGAAATAAAAACTAAAAACTAATAAAAAAAACTAAAAAATCTAAAAATCTAAATAAGCTAAAAAAGAAAAAAAAAGGAAAAAAATAAAGGAGAAAAACAAAACTAAAAAACGAATGTATATACAGACCGGGACACCGGGATACAAATGATGACCGGGACCCGGGACACAGGGAATATAAATGACGACCGGGACACAGGGACACAACTACAACGGGGACACCGGGGGAAACAGGGGGATAACCTGACAATCTATTTATATGCAAAGACAATGGGACAGCAAAGAATGTTGTATATTCGCAAGTTTTACGTAGTTAAAACCATATATATATATATATATCTATATTCACAGGTGGGACATAGGGACACAACTACAATGGCGCGTAACTATTATGGCGCGTAACGACTTACGCGCGCGGGGGGGCTTGGGGGGGGCGCGAAGCGCCCCCACCAACTAGGTGTTGGGGTGGCGCGAAGCGCCACCCCAACAGCTAGTATATATATATATATATATATATATATATATATATATATATATATATATATATATATATATATATATATATCTATTTACATTCACAGGTGGGACATAGGGGTACAAGTACAATGACGCGTAACTAATATGGTGCATAACGACTTACGCGCGGGGGGGGCTTGGGGGGCGCGAAGCACCACCCCAACAGCTAGTGTTTATATATGTTTATAATGTTTATACCCCTGCTCTTGATACTCACGCTTTAATTTTACCCTTAGTAAAGCTAGATAGTATTATTAGTAAAGACAAAAGTGTACTGATGGTACTAAAAGTAGAATAGCCGAGGGCTTGGGCGTTCTTTCACAGTTGAAAAAAAGCTTGGAAGAATAGGAAGATTAGTCTGCGAACCAATATAAGAATATTGGAAGCTATAGCGATGACAGGGTTCAAGAATGTTCTAATGCATGGGTACTCCGAAAAAACAGAAGATATTCTAGATGTTTCCCAGAGAAATTACCTACGGACTGTTTTGGGTACCCGACTTACTGTCCATATCTAAAAAAAAAGGCCATACAAAAGATGTGGTTCATTCCTGATTAGGTCTATAATGAGAGAAAGGCTGAGATAGCTAGAGCACGTTCTGTGGATGAAAGATGACATATTACCAAAGAGTATCCTTTTGGTCTAACTGTCTAAGACCAAATGAAAAGCAAGTAGTCCCCAGTTGTGGTGGGGGGATGTCGTACGGAAAGGTTGAATTCAAATGCAAACTTTCTGGAAGGATGTAAATAGAGAGACTTTGAATATGTTGGGAAGGAGAAGGAAATGTGAAGGTGTGTTAGCCCTAGGTGGCTTAGTGCTGCAGTGAGATGTAGTAGTAGCAGCAGTAATACCTCAAGGTAATTTGACAAGACCGAAGCTGTGTAATTAAAAGCATTTTCTCGCAATTTTATGAGCATTATAGTGCTTATTGATTCGTATTTATTTTGAACAAGAAAGGTTCGGTCAAAATGCTAGAAAGGCAGTAAATAAGCAATAGGCTTTAAATTAACTCAATGAGGAGCTTTCAGTCAGTCACTAGTAAGACCTGCGTGAGACAGGAGCTGGGTAAAGAGGAGCATTAGCTCTTTTTATGTACAATATAATTTTTCTTCACCTTAAGTGGCCCTCTTTACTTTCATTAAAAAAGTTCTGAAAATTTAATTTCGTTCTAAACCAAACGTAAACGTTCGATGTTTCAAGATATTAATTAGAAACTCACGTATCCCGGGGTCGCAAAAATGACTGATCAAACAGTTCGTGGTAACGAACTGTAGTAAGGAGCGACCCGGCTTAATAGTAAACGAAACTCTAAAAAACGGAATTTCGATACTAAAAGATATATCAAAAGAATCGAATTTTTATGCTGATTTTAAATATATAAGTTTCATAAAATTTAGTCTTTGTCATCAAAAGTTACGAGCCTGAGAAAATTTGCCTTATTTTGAAAAATAGGGGGTAACACCCCCTAAAAGTCATAGGATCTTAACGAAAATTACACCATCGCATTCAGCGTATCAGAGAACCCTATAGAAAAAATTCCAAGGTCCAATCTACAAAAATGTGGAATTTCGTATTTTTTGCCAGAAGACAAATCACGGGTGCGTGTTTATTTTTTTTTTTTTTTTTTTTCCCAGGGGTCATCGTATCGACCAAGTGGTCCTAGAGTGTTGCAAGAGGGCTCATTCTAACGGAAATGAAAAGTTCTAGTGCCCTTTTTAAGTGACCAAAAAAATTGGAGGGCACCTAGGCCCCCTCCCACGCTCATTTTTTTCCCAAAGTCAACGGATCAAAATTTTGAGATAGCCATTTTGTTCCGCATAGTCGAAAACCATAATAACTATGTCTTTCGGGATGACTTACCCCCCACAGTCCCTGGGGGAGGGGCTGCAAGTTACAAACTTTGACCAATGTTTACATACAGTAATGGTTACTGGGAAGTGTACCGACGTTATCAGGGGGATTTTTTTGGTTTGGGTGTGGGGTTCAGGGGAGGGGGCTATATGGGAGGATCTTTCCTTGGAGGAGTATTTCATGGGGGAAGAGAAATTCAATGAAAAGGGCGCAGGACTTTCTAGCATTACTATAAAAAAAAACAATGAAAATATAAACATGAAAAAGTTTTTTCAATTGAAAGTAAGGAGAATCATTAAAACTTAAAACGAACAGAGATTATTACGCATATGAAGGGTTCTAAAAATACTTTAGCATAAAGAGCGAGGTATTTAGGAAGAGATAAATACTTCGCTCTTTATGCTAAAATTTTTTTAAATAATTTCAACTATTTATTCTACGGCCTTTCTGATTCAGGGGTCATTCTTAAAGAATTGGGATAAAACGTAACGTAAGTTATGTACGTTTGTTACGTAAGTTAATTCTTAAGTTACGTTTTTTTTTACTAATAAAAACGTTCGTTAAAAATTAAAAGATCTAGTTGCCTTTTTGAGTAACCGAAAAATTGGAGGGCAACTAGACCTCCTTCCCCACCCCTTATTTCTCAAAATCGTCTGATCAAAACTAAGAGAAAGCCATTTAGCCAAAAAAAGAATTAATATGCAAATTTCATTTTAGTAATTTATGTACGGAGAGCCAAAATCAGACATGCATTAATTCAAAAACTTTCAGAAATTAAATAAAAAAAAACAAGTTTTTTTTAATGAAAGTAAGGAGCGACATTAAAACTTAAAACGAACAGAAATTACTCCGTATATGAAAGGGGCTTTTCCTCCTCGACACCCCGCTCCTTGCGCTAAAGTTTGATTCTTTCTCGCAACTCTACTTTTTAAAACAATAAAAAACTTTAGCGTAAGGAGCGGGGTGTCGAGGAGGAAAAGCCCCTTTCATATACGGAGTAATTTCTGTTCGTTTTAAGTTTTAATGTCGCTCCTTACTTTCATTAAAAAAAACTTGTTTTTTTTTATTTATTTGTCTCAAAGGAGCACAATTTTCCTTTGTCAAGTTTATGGAAAGGCGAAAGGTGATATAACTGAGATAATTTCGTTTCTTTTTCACGCCTTTTATTTACTCATATCTTAGTAACCGTATGAAGAGCAAATGAGGAATAATTTGACAATCGAAAGATGGTTATATGATCAGGAAGTGATCAAATAAGGAAGGGAAATTGGTAGCATTATTAGCCCAACTGAAGTAAGCTTTTCAGAAATTGTATTGAACAAAAAGTCATTCATAGAGTAAATCTAATGATAAATAAATTGCACATTTTTTAAGTATTTTACTATGGAAACGCATCCTGATGACCCCCTCGCCACACCTCATGGTCTGAGCGCAGAAATGGAGACATAGAGTGTTTGCCCCTTCAGAAATACAGGATAATGCAACTGGCTTATGACAATACCTCAGGAATGTTATTTCATAGAATAAATTAGACTTTTTCCATGGCATTATAGAAAAGTATTCTCGCTTTCTATGATTGCAATGACTTAGTAAAGAACAAACTTAAACCCATAGTAATCACAAATTCAAAAATAATTTATGAAAAACAAATTATTGTGTGAGAATCAATCGCCATTCGAAGCTTATTCAAGATTGGTAATTATGATTTTAATTATTCTAAGTGATAAAAGTTTAAGGAAAAACTATTTCATAAGAATTTCGAAAGCTAGCCCCGAAGCCCCTGAAAAAGTGTCAGATCAAAATTAGACTGCACCATTGGAATTATCGTTATCAACATCAAATAAAAGAAATTTATAGTACCCCCATCCCACCTTGAACAACAAGGAAACACTTCTTGCATTGATAATACTGGTGTGATCTTTCTTTTTCTGGTTTTTCTTAGACCTGAGCTAAGAACCTTACGACCTTCAACGGTTTGTGCTGTGTTGTACATTTATAAAGCAAACATTTTCAATAGTTCGGCAACTAAGCAGGATAAATGAAGCATTTGTTTCTGTACGGGCGCATTTCTTCACAAAATATAATTTAGTTTTCAGCTAATATTAATAAAAAAACTGCAAACGTTTGATCGTAATTGACCAATGTCTTTTTATGGGCTAAAATGCAGTTTCTCTAGCGGAATTTATTAGTTGCTTTTGACTTAAAAGCATCGTTTGCTTTTTCTGTTATATATATATATATATATATATATATATATATATATATATATATATATATATATATATATATATATATATATATATATATATATATATATATATTTAGGAAGAAAACTTCTTATTTCGGAAGAAAATAATTTAGTGTTCAGTACAAATAATGAGAGAGCAGCAAACATTTATATGTCAATTACATTCCATAAGATCTAAAGGCTTTTTCCTTTAGGGCTGATGAACATAAGTTTCTATAATGAAATTCATCTGTTTTTAAATATTTTTTTTGTTTCATCTTTTCTATTTATATTTCCTATTTAGGAATATTTACTTTCTCAAAGGAAATAAAAATGGATAAGAAAGCTTTGACTTTCAGTAAATATTTATCGAAAAAATAATTTGGTTTGGGATTGGCTTGAATAAACGGTCTCAATTATAGCATATCCTATCAATTTTCAACTGGCTAGGGCCAATGGAAACATTATAAAATTCGGTACCTCTGTATTAGCCAGTGCAAACTCGAAAAACTTGCTCAATTTATTTAGCGGAAAACCGATTTACCTTTCTCTATTCGGAGACAAGTAGCTTAGTTTCACTGAAATAAACTACTTTGTAGCTATATTTTAATTAAGTATTTAAATATATAGAGTTGATATTTTAGTTACGAATTTAATATAATGCGTTCTGTGCGGCCCTCCTTCCATAATTCTAAGATGGAGTCCCCATAATTTTGTTAATAAAGTGTTATAATTTTATCGTATGTTGGTATATTCAACAGTTCGTTGTAACGAACTAGAAGTAAGGAGTGACCCGGCTTAATAATAATTGAACCTCTAAAAAACAGAATTCTAATGTCAATAGATAAATCAAAAGGATTGGCTTATAAAGCTGATTTCAAACAAATAAGTTTAATTAAGTTTAGTCTTACCCATTAACGGTGACGAGTCTGAGAAAATGTGCCTGATTTTCAAATAAAGGAGGAACACCCCCTAAAAGTGACAGAATCTTAATGAATCATACCATCAGGTTCAACGTCTCAGAAAACCCTCCTGTAGAGGTTTCAATTTCCTATCTCCAAAAAAGTAGAATTTTGTATTTTTGCCAGAAGAAAGATCACGGATGCGTGTTTATTTGTTGTTGTTTTTTTTTCCCTGCGGTGATCGTAACGATCCAGTGTTCTTAAAATATCGTGCGGGGGCTCATTCAAACGTAAATTAAAAGGTCTAGTGCCCTTTTTAAGTGACCAAAAGAATTGGAGGGCAACTCGGCCCCCTCACTAACACCTTTTTCCCCAAAATCTTCCAAACAAAATTTCGAGACAGCGATTTTGTTCATTATAGTTGAAAGTTTCAATAACTATGCCTTTGGATGTAATATGACTCCCCCTCCCCACATCCCTGGGAACAGTTTTTATGGCACTTGGTATTAACCAAGTGACATATAGTAATTGCAAATTCTGTCGGTCTGTCTGTCGGTCTGTCGGTCCCGGTTGTGCTACTTTAGGCACTTCAAGGTAAGCAAGGACGATGAAATTTGGCAGGCGTATCAGGGACCGGACCAGATTAAATGAGAAATAGTCCATTTCCCGATTTGACCATCTGGGGGGAGTGGGGGGCCCGTAAATTTGGAACAAATTGAAAAAATGAAGTATTTTTAACTTACGAACGGTTGATCAGATCTTAATGAAATTGATGTTTGGAAGGATATCGTGTCTCAGAGCAGTTATTTTGAATCCCCACAGGATCTGGTGACATTGGGGGGAGTTGGGAGGGGGAAAATAAAATCTTGGAAAACACTAAGAGTGGAGGGATCGGGATGAAACTTGGTGAGAAAAATAAGCACAAGTCCTAGATACATGATTGACATAACTGGAACGGATCCGCTCTCTTTGGAGTAGTTGGGGGGGTGGGGGTTAATTATGAAAAATTAGAAAAAAGAGGTATTTTTAACTTTCGAACGGGTGATCGGATCTCAATGAAATTTGATATTTAGAAGGATATCGTGTCTCAAAGCTCATAATTTAAATCCCGACCGGATCTGGTGACATTGGGGGGAGTTTGGGGGGAACCTAAAATCATGGAAAACGCTTAGATTGGAGGGATCGGGATGAAACTTGGTGGGAAAAATAAGCAGAAGTCTTAGATACGTGATTGACATAATTGGAATGGATCCGCTCTATTGGGGGGGAGGAGGGTTAATTCTAAAAAATTAGAAAAAAATGACGTATTTTTCACTTACGAAGGAGTCACCAGATCTTCATGAAACTTCAAATTTAGAAGGATCTCGTAACTCAGATCTCTTATTTCAAACCTCAACCGGATCCAACGTCATTGGGGGGAGGGGGCAGTTGGGGGACCGGAAATCTAAGAAAATATTTAAAGCGGAGAGGTCAGGATGAAACAGGATGGGAAGAATAAAAACCTGTCTAAGATACTTGACTGAAATAACCGGACCGGATCTGCTCAATGAGTTGGAGTTGGGGGGGGGGGGTAATTCGGAAAAATGAGGCATTTGTAACTTACGAACGGGTGACCGGATCTTAATGAAATTTGATATTTAGAAGGATATTGTGCTTTAAAGCTCTAATTTTAAATTCCAACCACATCCTGTGACATTGGGGGGAGTCGGAGGGGGAAATCGGAATTCTTGGAAATCGTGAAATCTTACGAATAGGTGATCGGATCTTAATGAAACTTGATATATATATATATAAAAGGATCTTATGTCTCAGATGCTCCATTTTCGACTCGAATTGGATCAGGAGACATAGGGGGTTGGAGAGGGGAAACAGAAATCTTGGAAAACGCTTAGAGTGGAGAGATCGGGATGAAACTTAATGGAAGAATAAGCACAAGTTCTAGATACGTGATTGACATATTTGGAACGGATCCGTTCTCTTTGGAGGAGCTGGGGGGTGTTAATTTGGAAAAATTAGAAAAATTCAGGTATTTTTAACTTAAGAACGGGTGACCAGATCTTAATGAATTTTTTATTTAGAAGGAATTCATGTCTCAGAGCTCTTATTTCAAATCCCGACCCGATCTGTTGACATTTGGGGGAGTTGGATGGGGAAATCTTGGAAAACGCTTGGAGTGAAGGAATCGGGATGAAGCTTGGTGGATAGAATAAGCAAATGTCCTTGATACGTGCTTGACGTAACCGTACTGGATTCGCTCTCTTTGGGGGAGTTGGGGGGAGGGGCTCAGTTTTTTCATTTGGCGAGTTTGGTGCTTCTGGACGTGCTAGGACGATGAAAATTGCTAGGCGTGTCAGGGAGGTGCACAAATTGACTTGATAAAGTCGTTTTCCCAGATTCGACCATCTGGGGAGCTAAAGGGAGAGGAAAAATTAGAAAAAAATGAGGTATTTATAACTTACGAGTGGGTGATCGGATCTAAATGAATTTTGATATTTAGAAGGACATCGTGACTCAGAGCTCTTATTTTAAATCCTGACAGGCATTAAGCCTCTGATTTTCTTTTTAAATCAATCTATTGATTCTTAGAATTTTGTTAGAGCTCATACCATATGAGCTCTTGGCTCTTAGCTCTTCTTGTCTCGTCACAAGTGCCATATGAGCTCTTAGCTCTTGTTAAGCTATAAAATTGGCCAATTGTTTACGCATAGTATTTATTATTGTGAAGTATGCATACATTTTTGGGTGGGTGCGTATTTTCTTCGTTTTTCCACAAGGGAATTCTACATGGGAAGGAAGTTTCCAAGGGTTGAATTGCCTGGGGAAATTGAACCCTGAGGGAGTTTACAAGAATTTTTAATACGTTTTGCTTTCACTTTTCCGTCTCAATTTTACGCGTGGAGTTGTTAAGGGTAGTTGTCCTGGTAAATTTTCACTGGGATTGAATTTTCTAGAGGATATTTTCGTGGGGAGGGTATTTCTCCGTGGAGGTGGGCGAGGTTTCCTGGTCTTATTAAAAATACGATCAGAAATTGAATAATTAAAATAATGTTTTTTTAACTAAAAGTAAGGAGCAACATTAAAATTTAAAACGAACAAAATTATCAGGTATATGAAGGGAGTTTCCTCCTGTTCAAAACCTCGCTTTTTACGCTAAAGTTTAAATTTTGTTCAATTTTTTAAAAGAACTGTTCCTGAAAAAGAAAGGTCGTTTAATTAGAACAATAAGAAGATTTTTTTTAAGTACTAAAAAACTTTAGCGTAAGGAGTGAGGTGTTGAGGAGGAGGCAACCCCCTTTATATACGTAATAATTTTGGTTCTTTTTAAGTTTAAGCGTTGCTCCTTACTTTCTGCGGAAAAAATTGTTTTTTTTATTTAGTTTTCATTGGGATTAACCTAACTTCCCTTATCGAGTGTGCACTGGCTAATATGGAAGTACCTAAAATTCCTCTAACGGTTACAATATTCTTTTTTGTCTTTCCTTTATAGATAACTTTTTTCCTTTGAGCATTTACAGTTTCTCAGATGAAACAAACCATCAAAATCAAAAACAAAGGATAGCACAACAGAAGATGAAGTAGCATAATAAAAACAAAAGTACTTTGAACATGTTTTCATATCGCATTGCACTATTTTTCTGCAAAATTGTTTTGAGTTCACACCAAACGGTACCAAACCAATCTTTGGATTTTTGTAATTATTACCTTTTGTATTTCAGCGGGGTTGCAAAAACAATTTCCATCATGACATTTTTTTAGTGGTTTCAATGTTATCGGATTCTCGGCTGGCAAATGAAGGAATCGAAATTTTGCATCAAAACTGGAAACAGCACTTGTAATGTCAGCCATTGATAAACTCTGAAAAATCATTGTATAAATTTTGTTCTATTTATATTCAGAACTCCTTAATAGAAAAAGAAACAAGACTTTACAGAAGAAACTCTCACCATATCGGTCAAGGAGAAAATATTTCATTTTTCGGGTGTTGAGGGGATACAAAAAATTAATATTAAAATTCTCAGCATTTACCATTTTTCTAAGAAAAGAAGAATAAAGAAGAATGAAAAAAAAATCCCTAGACTAGGTTGCAAAAATTCCTAGTTTGTATCTTGATTAGTTTAGCTGACTAGTACAAAAGCGGAAAGTCATGTGTAAACACGATGAATTTTATAAATATACTAGCATGAGAGTCATTTCCTCCATCTCTTTATCTAGACAAAAGCCTCTGTAACCTTCATAGCTTAGTCAATTCTCGGGCTTTTTTTATAGCTTTTACTTTAATAGGGCAATAGATCAGGCCACCACTCCCTTGTTACCACGACACAGCATTTCCGGCTTTTTGATTTTATGATTTTGTACATATTTCCTAGAGTTTTATAGCTTATGTTGAATACCAGGATTCGACTCTTCATTTATGTTCACCTTTTTACCTTGATCATTTTAGCTTGTTTTTTCATGCACGCAATTCCGCATGTACATATACACACTCGCTGTCCACATGTCTGCGTCTATTGCAACCCAGCTTGGGACAATACATCTTTCCCGGAGATTTGTAGATACATTTTTTGTAATATATTCTACCAAAATAAAAAAGAAAACTTGAATTATGAAAATACTTAGTAATCTAACATCAAATTCTTAGGTTACATTTAAAACTTAACACCAAATTAATTTTCATCTCAGAGTTGCAGTGAGCCAATACCAGCAACCAAGTAAACACCAAGCCGTAGTTCATAAGTGCCATTAATTTAAAAATAACAAAATTTTTAGATCTAACTGAACATTAACATTTAACTATGAAAATAACAGTTCAAGAATTTTAACAGAGCTTGAAACCCCCCAAAACTTAAGATCAAACCTGAAAAATAGAATAAATGCCATTTTGTATGGCCATCATGTGTGATTTCTCCTTTTCACGTGTGGGATCCTTTCTTAGGCTGATATTGTTCGACACTGTGAATCAACTGTGGACACTGCCTATTTTGCATTCAATCTTTTGTTTCTTATCTATTTGTTATTAAATTGCTGAGCCTATATGCAAGGTAGGTTGTGCCACCCGAGAATAAATTTTGAATCTTCACATATGCCAAACAGCTGTAAATAGTTCTCATTCAAATTCCAAGTTTTGTCCTTACGCTGAATTTGCCCCCTCATATAGAACTAATACAGAGCAGATAAAAACACTCCAAAGACAGTAAATGTAACGCCATGATAAAAATGATGCTAGCATAAATGGCACTGCATAAATACCATAGATATTTACAAAAATACAACTAGTTACATAAAGAACTTTTTTCAGGTTTATTGTCTATTTAAAGAAAGGAATAACGAGCAAAAATTAGTAATTAAGACCAAAGCTGTTCTGATAGAAGTAAAGAGAAAAAATAGAAAATCAAAACGAACTTGAATTACTACATCTCAGTCTATACAACATGCATGTGACAAATAGACTGGCACTGACTTGCAATAACTCCATATCTGTAAAATCATATAAAACTAGTTCTTTAATAAAAATACAAAACAGAATAGAATGTTGGTGCAGTAAAGACATAAACCACTTTAGGATATTCTTATAGTACAAAAAACCATTTTAGGATGTTTTTATGATCTTTAGATTTTCTTAATATGGCTTGACTACTGTACATAACCTGTTCACACAGACAGCTGCGTTGGGGAAAAAGCAATGCGTTGTGTATTCTGCACTGCATCGCCGCAGCGGTGAAACCGCAAAATCTGTTCACATCAAAAAATTTAGAAAGGCAAAAAATTTGAATTTGATAAATGCTGGCGATTCTATTTAACCATACACTCGGTATTCTTTTGATGTCACGAAGAAGAAAAAAAAGAGTAAGTTGAAAAAATTCAAATATTTATTTTTTATCTTAACTTGTTTATGTTTTTGATCACTCAAGTTTGCTATTGGTTAATTTGATGAATGTTTTTAGTTTGTACTTCTTTGGCAGAAGAATCAAAATATTTGATGTTAATTCATTAATTCTAATTAGTGTATTTTGATTTATTTCAGCATCCCCTTCGCTGTTCTCTAAAAGTTTTAACTAAATGTCATTAGCCGCTCCTGAGTTGTTTTGGATACACCTATCTGATACCAGAGATACATATATTTTCTTTCGATCAAGTGTAACATCTCGTTCAGCATTCTCTGAAGGTTTCAACTTAATACCCTTAAATGTTCCTGAAATTGTTCACCTATTGTGAACACTATTTTAACGAGATGGATGTACATAGCATCTTTTGGTTTTAGTTCAACCGTCCCCTGAAAGCTTCAACCAAATACCTGCATCCAATCATGTTATATTGCACATATAAGCCACATCTTCTGACAACTGGGATGCGCAAAGTATTATATTGATTCAGTTCAAAGTCCACCCCAATATTCTCCAAGAGCTCGAAGCTAACAACCTTCAGTATCTCTGAGATATTATGGGCGTAGTGTTTTGACAACCTTGTGCGCCCTTTTGACAATTTGGATGAACAAAGCACCTTTTAATTTTATACAAGATCCCCCTCAATATTCTTTGACATATTCAACTTAATACCCTTTGACAATTTAGAGATATTGCAGAAAAACGTTTATGACAATCTGGATGCACTAAGCCTTTTCGACAAGAAGAATGCACATAAACCCTCTTGATCTAGTTCAATATTTTTAGTCGTAATAGGAGGGGTTGTAGTAGTATTTGCAGTTACAATCACAATTGCAGTAGTAGTAGCAGTACTAAATTTAGTAGTCAGAGTTACACGAAGTGGCAGTTACAGTAAGAGTTGTCGCATTCATAGTCTCAAGTTGTTGCACTTGCAGTCACAAGTAGTTATAGAGCGATTGCAGTTGAAAGCAGCAAGTTGAAAGTGGTCATAACAACTAGTAGTCATGGCTTCAATTTGCCACAGAAGCAAATGATTGCTGTTGCAAGCAGCGGTAGTCGGAAATAGATCCACTCGGAATCGTAATAAACCTTAGTCACAGTTACAGTTACAAGCTGTCACATTTGCTAGCATTCGTAACAGCTAGTATTTATAGTTCTACTAGCCAAAGTCACAAGTATATGCATTAACAAATAGAAGTAGTGACAGCCGAAGTCACGAGCTCTTGCAGTCACCGCATCCGTCGCAAAAAATCGGAGCCAGAAATAATCACAGACTTAGTAACAAGTATTTACAGTCAAAGCCACAAATAATTATAGTCGCAGTCACAAACAGTCGACGCATGTAGTTGTAGTTGCAGTCCTAAGATATTGCAGATTCCATTTAAAGCTAGCCTAGATGCACACAGGGTGTTTTGATTACTTCTGCACCACCGTCAACATTGCCTGAAGTTTCACCTTTAAAACCCTTCGCTTTTCGGACACACCTACGATCGAGCAATCTCTTTTTCATAATGATAAATTATGTTTGTAAAAAATGGGCAAATTACATAATTTATAAATATTGACCATGGACTGTGCGGTACTTGGTTTCCCCAAAGGCATAGTTATTAGACCTTTCAATTATTTTGAACAATTTTTAAAAAAATTGATTAGTTTTGGGGAGGGGCATCTAGATAAGATAAGTAGTGAGGGGCTGGCTGTCCTCTAACCAGTCTCTATAATAGCTCTGAACATCCCCTGACAGCTTCAGTTTAAACCTTTAGCCTTCTTAGTGATACTGCGTGTATACCCTTTTGACAAGAAGCATGTACGCAGTGTTTTTTTTTAAATTTTGTGTTTTGATGATTTTTTAAGTTAATACCCTTGTCCGTTCCCAACATATTTTAAAAAAGACTTCTTGATATTTTGGATACACACAGTGTCTTTTGATTTAGCTTTATATACCTCTCCACATTTCCAGAATATCACTCTAATACCCTTGGCCGTTTGAACATACCCAGGATCAAACATTTACCTATAAAATCCTATACATAAGAAATGGACAAATTGCATGACGTATGTTCCTAGACACTTGGGCTGTAGAAGCATGACCTTCCCAAACGCATAATAGTTAGACCTTTTGACTATTTTGAATAAAATAGCTTTCAAAATTTGTATCATTGTTAAGGGGGCAAGAAAAGGGCATTAGTTTCTCCCAGATCACTTTTCGAAATTCCCCTCAACATTCCTGCAAAGTTATAACCCAATATTCTCAGCCGCTTCTTAGATAATGCTTGAACAACCTTTTGACAATTATCCTTCCTAGTCCTTGACAAGCTAAATTTATTACCCTGTGTCCATAAAGTGGTGTTTATATGCGTGTCTAGCTATAATCCCATGTCTATACACGTGTCTGGCCAGAAATCAAAGTCTTGACAACTAGCTTTCACAATTAAAATTCAGTGCTTAGCTTAAACTACAAATTTAGTTTCAAATGGATTACAGTCGTCATTTCGTACCAATCAAGAGTGATTATACTGGGAAAGACTTCAAGATTGTAATTCCTGTTTTTGTTGTCACTAAGATGTTGGGTTAGACCAATCAAACAATTGCTTGGGCGTGCTTCACTGTTATGTCTCATGCTCCATATTTGATTAAAATAGAAAAAAAGATTAACGAAGAAACAAAAGTCATATTTCAATTTAAGACGGAAACATAGATAATGAAAACAGTGGAACATGACAAATTCTGATTGGCTGTAGTTGAAAATCCAAGACTTAGAGTTCTAGAGTCTAGAATGGGATGCTTTGCTGCAACATATTTAGCCAAGCACCAAATTTTACTTCTGAAAGCTAGTTGCCTAGCCATTCATTTCTTGCCAGACACGTGTTTATACATAGAATTCTTGCTTGACACGCATGTGACCACCGCTGAAGGGGCAGTGGTTCAAGTCTATGTATCGTTGATTATTTGACTTGAAGTGGTGGTCAACGGTACTCTAAGCTTATCCAGAGTCAACCCAGCTCTAAATGGGCACCTAAAGAAATAGGGGAGGAGGGGCACGGGAAGAATCAGATGGTTTGTCCCCATCTGATCCATACATCACTATCTTGGTTGAAGGCAAAGAATCAAGAGGTTGGGATGCGCGTTATGCAGACCATTGGTAAGTGAGCGAACAAGCTTAGCGAAGTCAGTTTCTTATGCATGTAAATATTTTTCCTTTTCCACGATATATAATCCCTGAACTAAGTAAAGCTTGAAGCAACGTAAATAGATTTGGAATGGGAGACTACAGTCTTTTCTCCCTTTTTTCTTTTTTTTTTACCTTTTCACCAGTTATCCATTCAGAGATTATTACTGGTTCACCTTCAAAGTTAATCTGAAATATCGAATCTTGAGGAAACTTAACAACATCTGTTTCACAAGGAATTTTTTGTCCATGAGGAATGGCTAAGTTGCTTTTACTGGGATCCCATCCATCGATATCATCACCTTCAAATTTGTCTATTATCCAGCTACTTGGGTCGAACCAGCTGTTTAGGACACTTGTGTTGTAATAAACATCTAAGATTAAAATATGAAGTAAAACAGAGTGAAAAATGTCTAACCTTGATTCATGTATAGATAGCACAAACTTAAGTTAAAGTATTTTATAAGAGGGGCAAATTTGCCACTTATATGATAAGGCAGAAGCAAAGCAACTAAGGCAGAGGACACATTTACACACATAAAAAAAAGAAACAAGAAATATTTGATTGAAACATTCACTTATTTTATATGAGTGTCATTCAATTGCACGAGTCATTCGGATGAATAATGAGTGTCATTCGGATGAACAATTTGCGATGGGACAACAATAAATTTTCCCAATTCCATTGCTTTGTCTCCATACTCATACGGTTGATGATTTCGACTCTTGCCCAATTTAAATGTAAAAAGTTTGTTTTGTTAAACACTCAAAATTATGCCTATCGAAATAATTAAGACATGCCAAGATTGCTTCACTTTTACTAGACATGTAAGTGAGCCAGTACTACTTCGCTTGTAAACAATATCCTACAAAACATCCAAATCAAATCTTTTCCTACCGTACAATTACTGGTATCATGTAATTCTTTAGTGTCAGTTTTGAAGCATGTTTTCACACAGGATAGGTTTTTTTTTTTTTTCGTTCTTTGAAAAAAATTAAAATGAGTCATTTTCATCATGGAGAGTGAGACAGAAATTGGTTAAATTTATAACTGCAGACCCAGTTGCTGATCATAGCCCGAAATTCGATTTTCCATATAAATCCCAACTGTTCTTAAAAAATCATCCTTCTGGATTCAATTCACTACAAGATGGCATTTGACACTAAATTGCGCAGTCAAGAAAAATTACGATGACCAGAAGTGTTAGAGTCATCCTCCCGCCTTTTAGCCAGATATTAAGACCATCCCAATTTTTTGTACAATACAACAGTCCTTTTAAACTATGCCCAACACCTTTTCAAGCTGGAATAACTTAAACATTTTTAGTAAACTATATAATCTTATGGGGCAAATTTCATCCCTGTAGTAAACAATGCCAATCAGACTCGAGCTCGGCATATCATTTTTCTTTACATAAGTTCTGCTTTTGATTTTGTTTTCGAAGAACACACTGCCTTTCGATGACAATAAATAACAGTTGAAACACAGCTAGATCCTTTTATTAGAAGTGAAAAAACAATAAAAAAGTAGTGAATATTTCGATCACATATACAATGACCTTCATCAGCAGATATACTAAAAAAATATACATTAGCCATTACGCTCACTGTATGTGTGATCGAAATATCCAGTATTTTTGGTTGTTTTTTTTTTTTTTTTTTCACCGTCTAATAAAAAGATTTATCTTTTCTTTCAACTGTTATTTATCGTCTGTGTATATTAAGCTATGGAAAAGTCATGGTAGCAGCCACATAAATTTTCTGCAAGAGAATTAATAGGTTTTAAATATAGGTTTTCTAAAAAGCCTTTCCCGCTTGGCCAAAGCTTAAATTTCCATCTGCATCCTATATTTTAAAATATTGTGTTTTTGTTGACTGAGATCATTTAATAGAGAATTTTGAGGGTTTTATTAATTTTAACGTCAGCCTAGCGCGAGAAGATTTGGTCAAGTGTACAGCCTTACACTTAACGTAATGTAACTTAACGAACTAGGTGCTTTGAATAAAAAAAAAAAAACGGTACTTACATGTTAAAGCGACCACACCAAAGAAGAGAAGTTAGGTTAATTCTATCGAAATATACCAAATGATGATAAAGATATAATAATTTAGTAACAAAATTGTGGAAACTACAACATAGAATTATGAGAAGTAGTCTGCCAATCACGTATTATATCACATACCTAACCTAACCAAGCCTATATATTAAATATTTAATTACACTGTACCTTCATAATAGTTTATCTCCCAGGGACTAACCTAATTATCTCTGAATGTAGACACAAAAACTGGTTTTACTCAGATCAAGAACTTGAGAGTGACTGCTATAACATGCAAGTACCAAAACCACTACCTAGTTAGTATGAAAACCAGTTAAGTTCACACAAATCAACGACTGGTAAATGAAGTTGTTAAAATATTAACAGTCCCAAATTTTTCAAATTGCTCTTGCTTATAAGAATAAGAATTAACTTTTTTAGCAGTATATTTTAGACAACAAGCAGGGATATTCTCCATTCTTTGTTTCCGAGTATTTAAATAAGACAATAAACAACAATAAGACTCTCTGCACTTCCAGACTGACTTTGAAAATGTTCACCACTTATAGCAGTTTTTGAAAAATGAGCCTTGTAGAGCCATTACAGCCCTTTCTTGGATACATGGGGAGGAAATATACTTTTTTCAAATGAAACTAATCAAAGAAGCTACACATTTGGAATCTGCAAAAAATACAAATTGGATTTGTTTGCATGTGTTTTTGAAGCTAGTGAATACTAACGTTATTTTTTTTCAAACAACATGCCTTTAACAAAAGAGTTAATCCTAGTCTGACTGAAGATTCCATTACCTTACCTTTATATTAATTAATTAATCAATTTCTTTTGACTTCATATACACAGTGTAGAAAAGATATTCAAATCAAATATTTGGAAATCTCCCTCCCCCCCCCAACCCTCCGAGTAATTTTGTCTCAAACTGAACAAACCAGTCAAGCATTCTACCCTGTATGCATTGGACAAAAACAAATCAGGCTTTTTGAAATTAAAGTAAAATAAATAAAGCCTTCAAGGCACTTCAAGGCACTCTTCAAAGCACTGTTAGCTCATTAAAGATATGTAGACAAGAAAAAATTCAAACCTCATCATAAAGAATAGAAAGGAGAAATAAAAGGTTTTTTATAAATACAGGATAATTTCTGTTTACTTTGATTTTTAGGGCTGATCTTTACTTTCATGAGAAAAACAAGTTTTATGCTCAATTCTTGTTCGGTTTTTACATTGTAATATAAATATGAGAGAAGCCTCCACTCCAGATACCTATGGTTCTTACACTGAAGTTTAATGATTTATACTGATGCATCAAAATGGGAATTATCTTTGTAAAAGACGGCCTTATATGATTTTTTTAGAAGAAGGCTGGGAAATTCCAAAGCAATTTTCAAGAAAATGTTGCTTATCATTTCAGGGACAGTTCATTAGAAAAATATTGTTCTTAGGAAACACCCCCCACCCTCCATATTCCACCATTATTTAGGTAACCATATAATATGATAACATTGCAAAACATAGCCACAAGATCATTGCAACAAGCGAAATAATTAAATAATTAAAAAATTAGTGTTTACTCAGAATAAATATAATTCAATAAAAGCTAGCTGATATACCCTTCAATTTTCAATATTCTTCGTACTTATTTGAAGTACTCTTCCCAGCGACTTAATAGAATCATGCAAATATAATTTTTACTTTATACCCGAAACATCTTTGCAACAATAAGATACCAGACTACCCTTTGCATTCAGATTAAACATTCAGTCCAAATATTTTATTCCACGTTTTTTTTTAACTGGGAAGTTTTTAGAGGCCATGCAACAGTTTTACATGTGGTGTTTTACGGTAGATATTGAGCCATGTTAAACAAAATGAATCATTTATTCAAAAAAAAATAAAGAGCTGTATTAAGGGTTTCTTAATTTTAGTCTCTTTTATCGAGCAAATTTTATTTATGATTTATGATTTTTAATCATAAATTTGAGCTATTGAGGAGGGGGCTCCCTTCATATCATAAACGACGCTATCAAAGACACATCGGTTCTTTAAACAATTTATTAGAGACGACATTATTTTCGAAATATGGGTTCCAGTGGTCAAATAAATGTTGGAGGGTCAAATCTTTTTAATACTTGAAACATTTGAGCTTGAGATTCTTAAAGCTTATAAAAGAAATACTAAGGACAATTTAAAACACATTATCAATCTTCATAAAAACTTACTTTTCCCATGACAGAATGACTCATCAGAGGGAGAGCGGACAAAGACCTTATCAGTCAGAACAAGTTCACCGGATGTTGGTAAAACTATCTCCTTAAATTCCAGGTTCCCGAAGATTGGAAGTAAAACAATCCCCTTTTTAGGAAAGTGTAGTCTATCAGAAGGACAGGATGGTGGGACATTATTGAACCAATTAGTTGAATACCAATCACTCTGAGTTTTCCAAGTTTTCACAACTGACTCAGTTAAAGTTACGAAAACTAAAATGAGAAAACCTACATAGATCAATTAGAATAGAAGAACAAAAATAATGAATATCATCAGCAGATACTTTCAAATTGGGTTTCATACTATCTACTACTTTAAAGTATTTTCAATCGAATTTACCGAAGCATACCAAAACATCATTAATGAAAACATGTTACATTAAAATAAGCTCATTTGGTTTCATTCTGTTTTGGATCTTACCAATTCAGTGCTTTAATAATTATAATCAGTTTACCAAGTGTAATTTTTTTATTTTATAGCAATATTTAACTAATCCTATTCTGTTAAAACACTCATATCCTGTTGTGTATGATCGCCAAAAGAATAATCAGGTAACTGAAACTAAGTGAATGAACATACTGAAATAGTAACTGAACATAACTGAATTAGTAACTGAACATACTGGATCTAAGAGAATTGTCGACAGCACAGTGTTGATTGTCTGAACTTTTGATTTCTTCCATTAAAGGCAGACAAGCAACAGCCCATATCCTTTTTTTGTCTTGATTTGTCCAAAATACGTTGAAATTAAATTTGGAATTACTATGGAATAGCCGGAATAAAAAAAAAAACAAAGTATGTAATTTCAGTTTTACTTGGAAAACTGAAATTTATAAAACAAAATATTACTCGTGCAAATTTTCCAGTTTTTAAATTTATCAAGAGGAAAATGTCTCGATGAAGATATTCACCCATACGTTCAATATTTAATTGCCTGGCACGACGACCTTAAAATCAGACTGAAGATGTTCTAACGATAGTAATACCACCATGGATCACAAATCCATTGGATGAAATGAATGTTGAAAATGTGATATTACAAGAGGAGCTACTCGAGCTTAACACTAACCAGAAGCTGAAAATAAAACTTAAAACAGGGCATCAAACATTCGGACTGAAGGCAAAATATCCCAAAAATCTTCTGGACTCAGGGGGTTTGTGAAAAGGCTTTTTATAGCCCATCCCTAGTCATATTTTGTTGAAGAAGGTTTTAGTGTCGTTATAAAGCTTTTAAAATAAAGAAGCGAATTGAAAATCACAGAACAATTGATTTTGAGTTCTAGAAAACAGAAGCTATTTATTGACAATTTGTAGACAATACATTAAGTACATTCCTTGCTTTAAAATTAGGATTATTTTGTGAATGCTAGTTTAGAAGCTAGGGTATTTTATTAACGTTTAATTTTAATTATTCTACTGCTTTTACCATATTGCAATACAATATGATAAAAATAATAATAGAGTGTAGTTATTTTTACTAGTTACAAATTAAAAAAAGAAAAAATGCAAGAAAATAATCTGATCTCCTTTTATTTTCACCACTCCAAACCGAAAGTTTTCTAAGAAAAAAAAAGTGATAATTGATTGGTTTCTTGTCCTACGAGAAGAAGTTCTTGTCCTACGAGAAGAAAAGGAAAGTTGGAAGGAATCACTTTTTGATTGGCAAACTTTACTTTTTCGACATCCACTCACACCAGAATCAAAAAATTAATTAACCAGTAAATTTTGATTTTTTTTTTTGAAAACTGCAAGTTCCTGGTTGGAAGCTGGAACTAAGCCACAATACAGATATTTTTAATTAGGTCAAATCTTCAAATTTACTGTCGAGCTTTGGGGATGTTTTGAAATGTACCAGGGGTGTAATTGGCTATGGGACAAGAGTTTCGAATTCCCCTTTTAGACCTCACTTCCTCCCCCCAGGCCCCAGTTTTGTCCCCCCAGCGGAAATTTAGTTCCTTAAAAATCTTGTAAAAACTAAAGTGAGCCTGGTTAATATAATCATCCACAGAAACAAGGCAGTTTTCTTTAATATATCTTTACCTTTTTTGTTATTATGTAGCTCACTTTCAGCTTTCACTGTCATTTTCATTTGATTTGAGAAAATTGGCTCCAACTTTGTCCCCCCCCCCCAAATTTTGACGAAATTCCACCTACAGGTTCATTGAAATGAACCTACAGGTCCATCAGAAGTGGCATATTTTGAAAGCGGTCTATGAGAAAAAAAAGTTTGGGGAACTTTGATTTAATTCTAACCCCCCACAAGATTCCCGAAAATTTTTCGTTAATACATTAAGCCTTAGCAGTAGTACTAGTAGTAGTAGCGGTAGAGCTAGTAACAGTAGCAGGACTCAACATATAGTGCCTTTTGGCTAAAATTATCAACTGAATACTTTAAGCTGGGCCTGGGATAAAGAAAGCTGCAGACCAAAATTGTTCCCAGGAATCAAATGGGATTAGATATAAATTTCTAACTTTCAACCCTTTCCCAAATTTTATCCTGACTTTGTACAAAATTTCAATGAGAGTTAGAACTTTTTGAGCACTAGAATGTACTTTTTCTAGGCGCCTGTCCCACGTTACTCCTTGATATAGCTGATGAGTATTTACACATCACTTCATGTAATGTTTAGAAATATGAGGAAAATAAGTTTAGTTAAAAGAAACTTTGAAATAAATGTAAGAAGCGTTTTGTGTAATAAAAAGGGTTGCATTAACCAGCAGCATCCTTATCCAGGCTTGGTCTAATGAAGGGAGGTGATAGATTAGCTCATATCCCCCCAGACCCTTTCTTATATTTACCTAAAGGTTCATGGGGAATTGGACGATTAAAATGCGGTTTTTTAAAACATGTGTTAATCACTAAGATGTACTCTTTTAAACATTTGGCACACAACCTGCCTAAGCCTAGAAAATGACCCATTGTAATTCCTTTATAGTACCTGGTGTGCAATTATACATCACTAAACATAACTTCATGAAAGATAATTTGGACCAACTGAGTTAAATCTAGCATTTTGATAAATGTCCACAGTAACAATTCGTAAATTTTTCGTGGTGGGTATTTTTGGGGGCAGGGTTATTTTCTACGGAGGGGATATTTTCTGAAGGGGATATTATCTGGTGCATATTTTCTGCGCGGGAGAGGTTATTTTTCCTAGAGTTGTGTATTTTCTGGGGGGTATTTTCTGCAGGGGGAGAGTATTTCCTTGAGGGGGGGGGGGTAAATTCCTAGACCCAAAAACTAAATGTGTCTTGATCAATCTTGGAAAGAACTAATCAAATTAAATTGAATATTTGATATATTATGATATTAGTTGCTAAAGGCTAAGTCCAAGATTTTTTTTTACTGTAATTTTTATTTCATTTTCAATGTTGCAATAAGTAAAAAAGAAAATATTTGTAATATAATTCGTTTTCAGGAAAGTGCCAATAACGCAGTAAGCAAAATGTTTTTACGGCTAGGCAAGGGGACGGTATCAAAACCCTTGTTCGCAGTGATTTTTGTTCATTTTGAGCTTGATTTGCATTTTAAGTTTTACCCGTTTTAATACTGATTTATTCATTTAAATTGAGAGGGAGTAGTCAATCCGGACTAGTCCCAGTTAAAGATAGGAATGGGGCCACAATTAATGATAAGGAAAAAGTTAAAGAAAGATGGGCGGAACATTTTGAGAATGTGCTAAACCGAGATACAGTTACAGGAAAAGATATAGATGAAAATGAAAAAGTTTGTGATACCTTGGATGTGAAGGAAGATTTGTTTTGTGAAGAAGAATTAGCGACAGTCAAACAGTTCGTGGTAACGAACTGTAGTAAGGAGCGACCCAGCTCAATGGTAACCAAAACTATAAGAAATGGAATTTTGATATCAATAGCTACATCAAAAGAATTGAATTTTAATGTTGATTTTAAATATATAAGTTTAATCAAAAGTTACGAGCCCAAGAAAATTTGCCTTGTTTTAGAAAATAGGGGGGGAAAACCCCCTAACGAAAATCACACCATGAGATTCAGCGTATCAGAGACCCCTATTGTAGAAGTTTCAAGCTCCTATCTACAAAAATGCAGAATTTTGTATTTTTTGCCAGAAGGCAGATCACGGATGCGTGTTTATTTATTTGTTTGTTTTTTGTTTTTTTTCCCCAGGGGTAATCGTATCGACCCAGTGGTCCTAGAATCTTGCAAGAGGGCTCATTCTAATGGAAATGAAAAGTTCTAGTGCCCTTTTTAAGTGACCAAAAAAATTGGAGGGCACCTAGGCCCCCTCCCAAGCTAATTATTTTCCCAAAGTCACCAAAGCCAAATTCTGAGATAGCCATTTTATTCAGCGTAGTCAAAAAACCTTATAACTATGTCTTTGGGGACGACTTACTCCCCCACAGTCCCCGTGGGAGGGGCCAAAAGTTAAAAACTTTGCCCAGTGCTTACATATAGTGATGGTTATTTGGAAGTGTACAGACGTTTTCAGGGGGATTTTTAGGTTGTGTGTGTGTGTGGGGGGGGGGGGTACCTGGAGAAATCTGGGGAAGGTAAACAGGAAGGGTGTGCGAAAGCACAGGATGGTTGGCCCCCAACCCCCCATTGCACTTCCTGGCTGAAGGTTCAAGAAACGGAGATCAGCACCGCCGGTAGGGACTGTAAAGTCTAATGCCGTATCCTTTACCTTTATCCTTTACCTTTTTGAGATTCAGGGGTCATTCTTAAGAAATTGGGATATCATTTAAGCTTTAGTGTAAAGAGCGAGGGGGTGAACCTCTTCATATACGTAATAAAAACAGGAGAATACAGAAGTTCTTTACGTAAGCTAATTTGTAAGTTATGTATATCTTTTACTAATAAAAACATTCGTAAAAAAATAAAAATTCTAGTTGCCTTTTTAAGTAACCAAAAAATTGGAGGGCAACTAGGCCTCCTCCCCCGCTCCTTTTTTCTCAAAATCATTCGATCAAAACTATGAGAAAGCCATTTAGCCAAAAAAATAAACATGAAAATTTCGTTTTAATTATTCATCTGCGGAGAGCCAAAATCAAAACATGCATTGATTCAAAAACGTTCAGAAATTAAATATAAAAAAAAACAAATTTTTCAACGAAAAGTAAGGAGCGACATTAAAACTTAAAACGAACAGAAATTACTTCGTATATGAAAGGGGCTGCCTCCTCATCAACGCCCCGCTCTTTACGCTAAAGTTTTTTACTGTTTTAAAAAGTAGAGTTAAGAGAAGGAGTCAAAGTTTATAATAGTATATGCGCTAAAGTTTGACTCTTTCTCTCAACTCTACTTTTTAACATAGTAAAAACATTAGCGTAAAGACCAGGGCGTTGAAAAGGGAGCAGCCCCTTTCATATACGGGGTAATTTCTGTTCGTTTTAAGCATTAATGTCGCTCCTTACTTTCAGTAAAAAAACTTGTTTTTTTTTATTTAATTTCTGAACGTTTTTTAGTTAATCCATGTTTTGATTTCGGCTTTCCGCAGATGAATATAATTAAAGCGAAATTTGCATATTTATTTATTTGGATAAATGGCTTTCCCATAGTTTTGATCGAATGATTTTGAGAAAAAGGGAGGGGGAGGAGGCCCAGTTGCCCTCCGAATTTTTGGGTACTTAAAAAGGCAACTAGAACTTTTAGTTTTTTATGAACGTTTTCATTAGTAAAAGATATACGTAACTTACGAATTAGCTTACGTAGCAAACTTCTATATTCGCACGTTTTTATTACATATATGAGAGAGTTCGCCCACTCGTCAATACCTCCTCAATAACTCTTTACATTAAAGCTTAAATTTTGACCCCTGAATCACAAAGGCCGTAGAATAAATAGTTGAAATTACTAAAAATCCTTTAGCGTAAAGAGTGAGGTATTAGGAGGAGGTGAACCCCTTATATGCGTAATATTTTCTGTTTGTTTTAAGTTTTAATGCTGCTCCTTCCAGTTTTTTCATATTTATTTTTTCATTGTTTTTTTTTAAATATGGCCAGAAAATGATGTGCCCCCATTATGGAAATCTTCTTCCCCCATGACAAATTCCTCTATGAAAAATTTCCCCAATGTAACCCCCTCTTCCCAACTCCCCCCTCCCAACCAAAAATCCCCCTGAAAACGTCTGTACACTTCCCAATAGCCATTGCTATATGCAAACACTGGTCAAAATTTGCAACTTGTAGCCCCTCCCATGGGAAGTGTGGGGGAGTAAGTCGTCCCCAAAGACATTTTATTAGGTTTTTCAACTATTCTGAATAGATTGGCTATCTCATAATTTTGATCCGACAACTTTGGGAAAAAAATGAGCGTGGGAGGGGGCCTAGATACCCTCCAATTTTTTAGTCACTTATATAGGACACTAGAACTTTTCATTTCCGTTCGAATGAGCCCTCTCGCAAAATTCTGGGACCACTGGGTCGATACGATCACCCCCTGAGAAAAAGAAAAAAAAACAAATAAACACGCATCCGTGATTTGTCTTTTTTGTAAATTTTTTTGTACATTTTTGTAGATAGGAGATTGGAGCTTAAACAGTAGGGTTCTCTGATACGCTGAATCTAATGGTGTGATTTTCGTTAAGATTCTATGACTTTTAGGGGGTGTTTCCCCCTATTTTCTAAAATAGAGCAATTTTCTCAGGCTCGTAACTTTTGATTAGTACGACTAAACTTGATAAAACTTATATATTTAAAATCAGCATTAAAATGCAATTCTTTTGATGTGACTGTTGGTATCAAAATTCCGTTTTTTAAAGTTTTGGTTACTATTGAGCCGGGTCGCTTCTTACTACAGTTCGTTACCACGAACTGTTTGATTTCTCTTCCCCTATGACATATTCCTCCAAGGAAAGATCCTCCCACATAGCCCCCTCCCCTCAACCCAACCCCCCAAACTGAAAGAACCCTCCTGAAAACGTCTATACACTTCCCAATAACCATTACTGTATGTAAACACTGGTCAAAGTTCGTAACTTGCAGGCCCTTCCACGGGAACTGTGGGGGAGTAAGTCGTCCCCGAAGACATAGTTATAAGGTTTTTCAACTATTCTGAATAAAATTGATATTTCAGAATTTTGATCTGGTGACTTTGGGGGGGGGATCAGCGTGGGAGGGGGCCTAGGTGCCTCCACAATTTTGGTCACTTAAAAAGGGCACTAGAACTTTTCATTTCCGTTATGAGCCCTCTTGTGACATTCTAGGACAACTGGGTCGATACGATCACCCCTGGAGAAAAAAGAAAAAAAAACGAAAAAACAAACAAACAAATAAACACGCATCCGTGATCTGTCTTCTGGCAAAAAATACAAAATTCCACATTTTTGTAGATAGGAGCTTGAAACTTCAACAGTGATACGCTGAACCTGATGGTGTGGTTTTCGTTAAGACTCTATGACTTTTATTGGGTGTTTCCCTCTATTTTCATAAATAGGGCAAATTTTCTCAGGCTCGTAACTTTCGATGGGTAAGACTAAACGTGATGAAACCTATATATTTAAAATCAGCATTAAAATGCGATTCTTTTGATGTAGCTATTGGTATCAAAATTCCGTTTTTTAGATTTTTGGTTACTATTTAGTCGGGTCGTTCCTTACTACAGTTCGTTACCACGAACTGTTTGATTCCAGATAACTGTGAAGATCTAAAGGTAGAATATGAGGGTGCAAGGCGTATTCTCTTAGCTGAAAAACGTTCAGTAGGAAGGTACTAAGATTAGGATTCTCGAAGACAAAGCAATGTAGTCAAGTATGGTTCTGAAACGTCGGCCCTTCCAAAGGTTGAGAAAACGTGCTAAATGTTTTGCAGATTTATTACCTAAGGGTAGTTTTAGCAGGGATGGTTCTAGGGTGAGGGGGAGGAGCACGCCCCGGGCGCAAAAATTTGACACGCATAATTTCATACAGATAATCTATCGGTTATAATAATTTTCTAATTTTTGAAATTTTACTTTTATTAAAGATGGAGGATACAGTTAATACATTGAAAATAATAAACAAATTATAAATTAATTAGCAAAATATATTAAAAAGTAATCAAATAAAAATTACTAAAATAATTGATAGAAAATATTTAACGGTACTTAAATAATTTAAATAATAAACTAAAATAATAAAAAATAAATGATTAATTACTGAATAAATTGAAAATAATTTTGTTAATGAATGAAAATTTTGCTAATTTGACCTGGAAATTTTATGAAAGACAGAGGATAGGACTAATAAAGATTTTTGGCCTCACAAAAGAGGCCAGAACGCCACTGAGTTTTAGAAACTTGTTTGGAAGTTTTGATTTCACTCTCCTTTCTAGGTCTATAACGAGAGAAAGTTTAATATGGGTAAGCTACATTTACGAGGGAATGATGACAGAGTCAAAGATTGTTGCTTTTTGGCCATTGCATCTGGTGCCAAACAAACAAACAGGTCGTCCTAGAGTGATTTAGGAAGAGACCAAAGGAGACATTTTAAAAGGAATTGAATCTACACGGATAAAAGGACAAATATTGAGGCTTTGAATAGTTTAGGATTGCAGAGGATCGTGCGCACCCGTGTTTGCCACATGGGGTTTGGTGGTGCAGCTAGTTGCTATTAGTAGTAGAAACAGACTGCGAGGATTTAACCAAAAACGAACAAAAAAGTCTATAACCTTAGAAAAGTAAAAAGAGAAAGGAAAAGGAAAAAATAAGAAATGACTAAAAGAAAAGTAAATTAGACAAAAAATATGAAAAATATAAAAAGAATACAAACAGGGCGTCAACTACTTCTTTCTTACCAGTAAAATCGTGCATTTGAATAAGGGGGCAAATACTCTCTAGACTTTGTGTGCCTTCTTTCGCAAGTTTTGAGGAATCTTTTTTTCGATTTTTATTAAAAATACATTTTTCTTCATCTTTTCATTAGAAAATTCCTGTCTTCCTGAATATTGAAAATATTTTTTTTCCTTCCTTCTCCATTTTCGTGAATCGATACCTCTGGGCAAGCACTTGCATTATGTGCAACAACGAAAAAAAAAATATAAAAAAGAATAGGTCATGGCACACAGGCAAAGGCACACAGGTCATGCAAAGGCAAGGCCACGGGCATAATTATGATCATATTAGTAATTAGAAATATCCAGCACTTAAATCAGAACTTGCACTATTAGTAAACCTTACCTAAAAGGTTGGATTCTCCAAAGTATACCCGAAAATTTAAGTTTATAGATATGACACACAAGGTCTGTGTATAATTTTAAGTTATAGACACACAAGGTTACGACAAAATCCCATTTTTTTCTTTTTTTTTGGTAAAGTTATTTTTTGGAGGGAGGGTTGGGAGCTTGTAGAGCTCAATTTTATTTTGGGGATGTTCAATGAAATCCCCACAGAATTTGGGGATAGTCAAAACGTGCGGAAAAGAAAAATGTTTTCATTAGCTCTAAGAAACAAAAATCAAATACTCAACGTGGGGCTTGCGTTGCTTCATTACAAACGTCGGTCAACACCTATACAGAAATCCAAAGATGATTTAGTCAGATTTTCGATAGATAGAATTTCGAACATTGTTTCTACTTGTGAATTTAGTATTACACTGCATCAATAATGACAAAATAAAAACAAAATTATTCAGTTTATGTTCACTGTGTAACATAGGATTTTGTGACAAGCCTGTAGCTCTAACTTAAGCCGTGAAAAAAATATCACTGATTAATTAACTGTCAGATGAAATTATTCAATGACCAAGAATTACGACATTACTTGAATTTCTTATAAGAGAATGGCCAAAACGTGACAAGAAAATCGAAAAATTTTCGTATTTTTGCGTGCTTAGAAATATGTTTTCCAACCTTAAAAATGTCAAGTGAATAAGTGAAGTCGAAAAATATAGTTTGATACATTGATAAAGCTGAATTTGGCGTAAAAAAAGAAAAAAAAACGTTACCTCCCATTGGCAATTTAGATCATGGGGGGGAGGGAGGGAGTGCAAAAAATAGAACATAAAAACCCATGCACAGTGAGAATAAAATTTAAAACTGTCTAAAAGGCAAATAAAAGCATATCTGACATGACTATATCAATAGTTATTTAACTTTTCAACTATGCTAGAAAAAACTATTTTCTCAAAGTCTTTAGCAGACATCTTTCGGGAAATAAAAGACTTGTCAAGGGGGAGGGGGCTTTTTTCCCTCCAGTCACTTTTGAATGTGAAGAATAGCCACAGAGCTTTATTTTGCAATTGAATGACCCCTTCTGAAGTTTCTACGACAACCCCTTCTATACAAAATGCCTTGGTAAAAAGAAAAAATAATAATAGTAAATAGAGCCCACTTGGCCCTTTACTTATCCTCTTCGCACTATGATAAATAGATATTTTTTTAACAATGCATTTTTTCAGAACGTATTCTTTAGTTGTAAATTACTAACGGGGCTGGGAGGAGGAATATACAAGAAGGGAATTTTTAAACCACCAAATAATCATTTCAACCATGAAAGTGGTAATAACTCCTTTCTTATGCTGCTCAGCCCCTCCAAACCATAAAGTGTCAGTTTTGGTAGCATGTGGCACTTTAAGATAAGGTATTTAAACAAATTCTTAAAAATATTTATATATAATCAGTGGCTTATAAATTAGGTATTTAATCATCTAGCTACGATCTAGCTATAGCCCAGTGGCCCTGGCAGAAAAAGAAACACGTCAGTGCCACCCAAGGGTGCAATTTCGTTAGAATCCTGGGGGTTGGGGCAAAGTTGGAGCTCATTTTCCCAAGTCTAGTGAAAATTACCAAATGAAAAACAAACCATGTAGTTCCATAAAGTCAAAGATATACTAATGAAAACTGATCTGTGTCTTTGGGTGCTTGAATTATATAGGCCTATCTTAGTTTTGACAAGATTTTTGGAGCCACTAAATTTCATTTAGGAGAGGGGGTGATAAACTTGGATCTGGGGCTATGTTTCCCTCCCCACCTCTTAGAAAATTACTATCATGCTGCTACCCTTGCTGAAAAAGCAAATTTTCCTATTTTCCAAGATAGCGAGGGCTAAAAGTTTTTGTGATCAGGTTTTAGGTAACAAAATCGACGGGCTATCTTAGAACTGTCTTGCATGTCTCAGCATTTTAGCCCTTTCTTATTTACTGCAGCTGAAAAGCAAGTACCGATTTTAGTATGAATACTGCTGATAGTACAGAACAAAGCAACAGTTAATGCAAAAAAACAAAGCTATATCAGAAAGGGGAGGTTGGGTTAAGGGGTTTGAAACCCCTTTCCCCAGAATGTTTGTCCGACTTGTTAAAACGTAACGAAAATGCATATAAACAAATAATTGATGCGTTTTTAAAGTTTTTTCGTACCTTAAAGTTCTTTCGGAAAACACTCCCATTTTGTAGCATAAAATGAGAGAATATGGCACTTGCTGTACCGCAATCTCGCTTGCCATTTATACACATATTGCGAGTTCCATTCAAATGAGTATTTTCCCAAAAATTCTACGTTAGCTGACTCGATACGACCACCCCCCAAAAAATAAGACGTATCCGTAATTCTCATACAAGTACAAGTATTTTTTTTTTTTTTTTGGTTAAGGGCCTGTAAGTCTCCAGTTTAGGATTTCCAACGACAGCAATCCCAATCGTACACTTTTCATTGCAACCCTTCGACAGTTTTGAGGGTTTTCAAGAAGTCTCTTTCAAAATCCCCGAAAATTTGTATCCGTATTAGGCTTTCAAAATTAATTTAAACTTAAATAATATTTTTCGTATTTGATAACCTTCAAAGGGAAAATTTTGCGCACCAGACAATTTTCTTTCAAAACCCGTTTTGAAATTATCCGTTACTATGGGTCGTGGTTCACTCTTTATTAGCCTGTAGCTATTGCTGAAACAGTGATGCGATATTTAAAACCTTAACAATTAAAATTTTGTAAGAATCCCATTTGATATATTATTGGGTTTTGTGAGAATCAAGCATTACTGCCTACTAATTTCCTTCGACCTAATTTCTTTCGGATCACACAGCGCTCTACTGCTTCGAAAGCGAATTCCCCATTATTACTTATATAAGTACCAGTACATTGTGGTTGAGAGTTAGCCTACTTGTTGATAACTTTACCATTTTAACCAAGCTAGAATACTTTATTTCTTTTCTTACAGAATAGACATATCCCAGTTACGAGCAGGCGCATTCTGACAAAACTGATCCTTGATCATCAACATTCGGCGTTTTTCCAGAGAATAACTCCCACAAATTACTGTAATCTGAGAACATTCTCTCACATATTACGTAAAAGTTCAAAACACTTCCTGCAAAATAACTTTTCTTTTTCATTTTGGTAATGGGAGTAAGGGGAGGGAATTTCCAAAATCTCTATGGAAATACGTCTTAAAATTAAATAAACTCTTAAACCATGCGGTCTTTCTATTTATATTTAAAACGGAATTAAATGTAAGAACAAGCAGGTGTAAATTTCATTAAAACAATGGATAAACAAAACAAAACTAAACATGAAAATTTCAGCTTTACGTCTGGAAGCCTTGCTTAACTAACTTACCATAAGCAGGGCATTTAAAGAAAAGTTAAAAACACCAACAGTATACAAAAACAAAGTACTGTCAAAAGAAAATAAAAGACCCGCATTTTTAAACCTTACAAAATTAGGCTTCAATTTATCGAGCAAGCAAGAAGGAAGCAAATCCAACAAAGCAGGGCAGATCAGTTTGACAGGACAGATAAGACAGTTTGGTTATAGTAGACACATAAAAAAAAAAGATTTCCAAAACAGGTTTAAATTATCAGTTAATATGGACTAGACTTCATTTTTTGATAGGCTGCTTCCGACGGTGATAATAAATTAATATTGAAAAGATTGGAACTTTTCTGCTTCTAGCAGAGAGAGATGATAGAGAGAGAGAGAGAGAGAGAGAGAGAGAGAGAGAGAGAGAGAGAGAGAGAGAGAGGAGATACTACTACAACCGTTGGCGTAATCTCTTCAAAATCCTGGGGGAGGGGGGCAAAGTTGCTGCCAATTTTCGAAAATCAAATGAAAACGACAGTAAAAACATTAAAACAAGTCATTTGGCACCACAAAGTTACTATTTAGTACGATAAAGGTACTTTATAGTACTATAAAGGTAAATATGTGGAAAAAAACTGATCTGTTTCTAGTGATGTTTGAATTATGCAGTTTTAATTCAGCTGGAGGAGCAAACTGGAGTCTGAGAGGGGGGCAAATTCAGGTCTTAGAGGGGCAATTGCCCCCTGCCCCATAGCAAATTACGCCCCTGACTACAACTGCTACTGCTGCTACTGATGCGAATAGGATTAAGGTGAAACATTCAGATAATGTTTAGGGGGAAGCTGAACTAAATCTAAAGACATTATGTGCAGTCATTTTGCCAAAATAACGTGTCAGCAATATCTCGGGAACGGCTCAGAGTATTAAATTAACAGTTTCAGGACATGTTGAAGTAGGGAGGAGGAGGTGTCAAACTAACCAAAAGGCACCATGTGCATGAAAAATATAAAGCCCAACCTGCCAGCCATGACAAAAACGAAAAGAAAAAGAAATCTCAGGAAAAGAAGAATGGAATACTACGACTATGACACGTATTTGCGACAGCTAAAAAGCTTTAACTGCGACTTCTTCCTACTGCTACAGCTAGAATTACAACTATTTACTGCCATTACTACTGCTACTACCACTACTACTGCTACTAGTGTTACTACTACTACTACTACTAGAATTACTACTACAACTACTAATGCTGCTGCTACCACTACGGCACATGGGGCGTTATCCTTACTTCTCTTCATGGTATATTTGAGTGGTTTTGAGTTTGACTTATGAAGAGAAAGGAGCCGCAAATCTGCTTTGCAGCTCCTAAATGATAGCTCTGCTTTGCAGCTCTACTTTAAATGATAGGCAACTAGCGACAAATATACAGATTCGAGTGCAAGAAGGAATACGATTGTTGGGTACTTTCTAAGTACTACTCAGGAGTTGCGACGGTCTGTTCAAGTGGCAAATCTATCTTTGAAAGCCACGCCCTTTTGCTTGGTTGGTGGAATTCCAAATAAAAAGAAACGTTACCTGGAGCTAGTTCACTCAAAACATTGAATTTTCTTCGCTCCTCTCTAATAGTAAAAGTAAAAAACTTCTCTAGCATTAAGGACGAAAACAATGCATAAAAGAAAAATATTGACACGTGTTGGAGATCTCACAAGAGGCTGACTCTTGAGGCCGAATTAACCGTTCTTTCACTCCCCCCAATCAGAGAAACGACCCGAATCAGGGAAACGACTGTTTCTAATTTAATCTGGTCTGATACCAGATAAGCCTGCCAAATTTAATCATCCTAGCTTATCTGGAAGTGCCTAAATTGGCAAAACCGGGTCAGACAGAAAGACAGACCGACCGACAGAATTTGCGATCGCTATATGTCACTTGGTTAATACCAAGTGCCATAAGAAGCAATATGTTGTTTTAATGCATGGGTGAGCGGTGCAGTGGTACATCCAGAATTTTCTCTAGGGGGGATTCATAATAGGTTTCTTTGATAAACTTGTGATAAAATTTAGGGCCTACTGACGATGGTTGACAAATCCAAACTTTAGCAGACCTGTCTCTAAATAAAATGCGCAAAAAATATCTGAAATGTTGTAGGGATTTAGAACATCTTAATCCCCTTTATTTCATTTATGTCAGCGAGATACCATTTATTTATAGCATTCTTCTAAAAGATAGAAAGAAAAGAGAAGAAAAGAAAATAAGAAAAGAAAGAAAAAAGAAAAGAAGAAGATAAAAAAAAAAAAGAATCAACTAGCTGTTGCAAAACAATTGGCAATATTCCACCTTCACTTAATCTTCCCAAACCAGTAACAGCTGCGTCCATTCTAACAAGTATATCATCACTAGATGGCAGGCAAATATGTGAAATAATAGGGAATTCAACCAGTTCCTCTAAATGTAAGAATGCAATATCATATTCATACGTCAAAAAATTGTATTTGGTGTCGAAAATTTTCTTCGTCACTGTCCTTTCTACAACTGGAAACTCCTCTGTGAGTGAAGATACGTCATATTCTCCCAGTCAAATCCTGATTCGAGTAGGCAAAAGCGAAAACTGATTAAAACAAAATAATAATACGGCATTGGACTAGTCTAGAAGCGGTATGTAGATGTAGCCACTATAGGGCCACTATGCGCCACTATAGGGCATTATGTCCTTCGTAAAAGTATCTCGACTGAGTATTCCAGGAATAAATACAAAAATACTTTCAGCTGCTAAACTTTATAGATGGCGTTGGTATTCATGCTTTTTCTCTGTCAAACAATCCTTGTAGAAAACTGTAAAGATCTACTGGTGCTAGTAGAAGACAATACTAAAAAAAAAGGAACTTTGATAACAATATACATAAGCAGATTATATTTTTACCATGGTTTGGATTGCATAAAGTCCATTAGTCCTTGAGCAACTTTACGAAGTAAAGCTCGAAGAAATGTTGGCTGCTTCCCAGCATACCCATTTTGTCGTTACTACTAAGTCTGTTGAAAAAGCTATTTATCAACTAAAGCAGAAATCGTCTAGAGGTATTGATTATGTTAGTGCTATGCATCTAAAGCATGGTGGCTTTCTTCTTGTCAAGCATATCACACTTTTAATGAAAATGATTTTCACTCTGTGCAAGGTTCCAACTGCATTTTGAATGTTCAAAATGAATGTTCCTCTTTTCGACCAATTACTGTTGCGACATCTCTCTCAAACCTTTTGAACTTCTCTTCGGAGACGATCTTGTAAATACATTCTGTGCCCCACCACATCTGTTCGGGTCCAAACGAGGAACAGGATGTGCTGATACACTTACAGTCGTGGTAACTGATGTCTCCCTATAGACGATGTTCTCCCTATAGGTTTATCCATACACCACACCCGGTACCTCCTTATTGAACATCTAAACCGCAGCACTTCCGCATATTAAGCGTCAATAATTTCTTAAAAGTTCAGATTCAATCGGCATTTTCTAGCTAGCCTTTTAAAGGTAATAGCTTTCCCTAACATTCTGTATAATTCACCCTTGCTAGCATTTCACCTAGCTACAATTTGCTAGCTAGCCTTTCCCTCACATTCTGTATATTTCATCCTTGCTAGCATTTCACCTTGCTAGGATTTGCCAGCTAGCCTTTTCAATGTAATAGCTTTCCCTCATATTCTGTATATTTCACCCTTTTGTAAACTGTTAACTATTACTGACCAAATAAAAATGCGATCAAATTTCTTCCGTTTCGCAAAATATTTACTCCACCTTCCACCCTAGCAAAGCAACTTAAAATCGACCGTCTGTTTAAAATTGCTGACCCGAACATTGCAGTAGCTAAACACAATAAGAAAGTGAATATGACTGCCCGTGAATAGCATTCTGTACTATTTCAGTAGTCTCTGCCTCTTTTTTATGTTGTTGTTTCTTTGTTGGTTTTCCTTTTTTTTTCTCTATCTCTTTTGCTCCGCCTAGTTTAAAACTTTGTATTTTTGTATGTCTGTCTCATCACCTTATATCGTGCAATTTGAAAAAGGCTAAGAGGTTATTGCTGGTTTTTTTAAGTGTTTGTCTTCACACTCAGTGTAAATTTCTTCTATTTTTTTCTCTTTTCGTTTACTGCACTGTCTTTTGCTTCTTTTGCATTACGGGTTTTCCAACAAATAATAATAAAAAGACAATTAGGATGACCACTTCCCACAAATCCTGGGAAAATTCGCTTGATTTTAGAAAATAGGGGGAAGTATCCCCAAAAAGAGAGTGTTCTATCTCTTTTTGTGGTCTTTTTGGAACAAAAACAAGAGCTAAGAGCTCATATGGCACTTGCAGCGAGGTCGGAAGACCCAAGAGCTCATACGGCATGAGGTGTAGCAAAATTCTAAGAATCAATAGACTGATTTAAAAGGAAAATCAGAGGCTTAATGCCGGTCGGGATTTAAAATAAGAGCTCTGAGACACGAGGTCCTTCGAAATATGAAATTCATTAAGATCCGATCATCCAATCGTAAGTTAAAAATACATCATTTTTTCCAACTTTTCCTCTCCCTTCAGCCACCTAAATGGTCGAATGGGGGAAAACGACTTTATCAAGTCAATTTGTGCAGGTCCCTGACACGCCTACCAATTTTCATCGTTCTAGAAAATCAGAGACTCGCCAAAGTCCAGAAAAATCAAACTCGCCAAAGGACTGAGAATCACCCCCCCCCCCAAACTCCCCTAAAGAGAGCAGACCCGTTTCAATTATTTCAATCACGGATCTATGTATTATTAGGAAATGTGTATTATTTTTGATGATTTGCTTAATAAATGTCATGCGCTCCGGTACAGGACACGGTTGCGCCCTTCATGCGAGAGTTGTGTATGTTTTTTGGTAATGGAGTGTAAATAAATTGAATTGAATTTTAAAAAGCAAATGCACTAAATTAGTCCTTTATCCCCGAATATTGCATTGAAAAATTTAAAATTCAATATAGAGTAGGAGTCGTAGGGGTAGAGCCCTTCCCCTCATATTTAGAATACCTATAGATACGGTATAAAGATGAGAAAAATATAAATAAAAAAGACAATTTTAAACGAAAGAGCAACCTCAAAACATCAGACGGACAGAAATATCTTGTTTATAACGCATATACCCCCCCCCCCTTTCACCTCCTTATTCTTTACACTAGAGCTTTAAATGTTTCCCTTATGCTTGAAGAAAAAATTCTCTAACACAAAGCAATGGAGATGGGATCAAATCTCTTTTGGAGTACCTTAAATTTAGAATTAATCTGCAGTTATTAATTATTTAGAATTAATATGCTGTTATTAATTAATCTCCTGTTTTAGAGTACTTTAAATTTAGAAGGGCTAATTCCTTTAAACCTTAAAAATTTTAGTTTCAATATTTTGAAAGGCAATAGATACGTAGAATTTGGCGTTTTTGATCGATTTTTATTTGTGTTTTTTGTAAACGTTGTTTGTCCATTGTTTTTTAGTGGAAGTAAAAATTTCTATAAATTAGATGTGTTTTACTTGTTTTTTTTTTTTTGAAAATTCAGAAGAAAGCAGTATTTGAAGCCGAGCATAACTTAAGATTTGATATTCGTCTTTAAAAGAATGAAGATAATAAAGCATTCCACTGAAAAGATTCCATCCACAACTGGCTATGTTTCCACTCAAAAATGCATTTAAAAAATGTAAAAATGCGAGTGCATTAAAGCACTCACAACTTTTTAGTATCAGAAGCAGAGGATCACCAAAATAACTAAAAATTTTAACTTAATTAAATAGTAAAAAGTGACAACGAAAATAAAAGAAAAATAGCATTTGTTTTTAGATTCGGTGGTTCGTGATTTTGATATTTCCCTACTATGATCTTCGTTCACACCCAAGAGCAATAAATTTCTCTGGTAGTGAAAGTTTCTCGACACGGTTTATTAGCTATTGAAACGGAGTCTATCTAGTTATAAGACAGTGCAAAGGAAATAGGTTATTTCTTTTTATTGGATTTTTTTTTTATGTTTTGAAGGTTCATTTTTATTTGAAATCATTCAGAATTATTTTAAAGCAAGGGTAAGATTTATTAAAATTATCTATATACCATCATAATACAAAAATAATATATCCTAGGCAACAAATCGTATATTGTTATGCAGCAAAATGCCGAGTGTACCAAGTTATGAATTACCAAATTTTTTCTTTAAATCCTCTTTCTTTATACGACATATAATATTTTTGTTACCAAACCCCTTGATGTCAAATATGACATCAAACCCAATAAGACATGAACTTGTGCATGAAGATACAGGTTTTTACCAAAAAGTCCCATTTTATTTTAATAATATGTTTTTTTTACTTACACAAAGCACATATATATAGGAATTTCCTTTCAAATGAGCCCTTAAATAGTTCCCTATGATTTTCTACTGTCCCACTAATTATTAAGAAAACAGGAAAAAGAGGGCACATCAATGTTGTAATTGCTTTTTCTTGTTATTCAAGGTGGGGGGGGGACAGGTTCAGGCTATCTTCCAAAATTTCTAAAAATTCATTTTCACAATAAACCTTAAAATTAATTGAAATCATAGTTACTATTCCTGCATCAACTTCTAATGGCAATTTTTATCACTCGACAGTTTTTGTCACAAAGTATTTTAAAATTCTTCGTTACTGTGAGCTGATTATCGTGCTTTACTAGGCTGCAGTGATTTCTGCAACCATGGTGCCACATTGCATTAAGTTAGAAATAAATTCACACTCAGCCTTATGATATTCTTATCCTTGCCTGTATAATATCCTTGATAATATATTCTTTTTTGGATTAGTATATAGACGCTTTTCATTTTTTCATCATTGGGATTAAGTTCTGAGCTCTGCAGCAGATTGCTGCAGATGAGTTCGAGTTCTGGGTCCCGTATTACCAATATTACCCGTATTACCGTATTACAATATACGTAAGCAGATTATCTTTTTACGATAGTTCGGACTGCATGAAGCCCATAAGGATTAACATTTCCCCCAAAGGCTAAGATCCTGGAAAAATTTGCTTGATTTTAGAAAAAAGGGGAAAACATCCCAAAAAAAAAGTGTTCTATCTCTTTTTGTGTTCTCTTTAAAACAAAAAAAAGAGTACTTTAGACTAAAAAGGAGAGTGTGGCGTGGACTCTTAGAGAGATCTTGCCACAACCTGGAAGTGTGTTTACTAATGTTTTTTTCATGGCTGATCTCACCAAAAATGTGATCTTAAAATATCTGGAGAGGGCTCATTCAAATAAAAATTAACGTTCTATTGGCCTTCTTTCCCTGGGGGTCATCACATTGAGTCTGTTTTGAAAAATATCAGAAAAGGGCTCATTCGAACGGAAACTGAAGTCATAGCTTCAATTTCGAAAGCTTCCTTGATTATGAGGAGTAAGTTTGAAGTAAGCCTGCGACATGAGTACTGTGGACTGACAGCTCCACTTTTAGAGCAGAGTATTTCAAACGTAACATAAAATTACGTTTACCTTCTCACCGGGAATACGTTGGGGAGTATTCTAATGGGTGTGCTTTTCCAGAATGATTGCCATTTCACCAAGCCTTGCAATATAAACATTAAGCTTAAATATAAAAATCCGGCTTTGAGAGGCAGGCTGGCTTCTTCAGATTTAGGAGAGCTCTGGATCAAGCTCTTCAATGTAGCTAATCATAAGGAAAGAGCATATAGAACCTGAAACTAAAAACTGAAGGTCTTACTACAACGTACGCATGAGCAACATCTACTCTTTATACTGATCCTATATACACAAAATTTACTAATTTGAAATTCACTCATACAAAGTGTATGAAAATTTGATTAATCAAGTGCCCTTGGTAGGTAGATTAAGCACCCTCGATAGAGGGCATTTAGTAAAAACGATTTTAATAGGTACTTAGTAAAGAATAATCTGGCCCACATGTAGGCTTCTTCTTCCTTTTTTTATTTTCTAACCACTTTGTATCGGAGGGATGGTCGTAGAAACTTAAGAGAGGGCTTATTGAATTGGAAACGGAAAGCTAACAGAAATTGTTATGACATCATACCCCTGTCGAATTCTATTGAAACTAAGGGGATATAACGTAAGGATGATATTATGTCATTATTTTTTTTTGTTCAAACAAATGAGCTTAGTTACACTTTACAAAAAAAAAATGTCATTTTATACTAATTATACTAACATCATGGCTGGTGAAACAATACTAAGTTAATTTCCTATTTTATGCAGACAAATTCTGAAATCTTTGGCTCCTAAAAGATCATGGAGCTATAAGTTATTAGGACTTGCATAGTCGTTTTATTAGTTCTTGCGATAATGCAGATACGCCTTTTGACAACTTTCAGACGCATAGTTTTTTTTTCTAAAGTTTTTCATTTTTCTAAAATTAAAAAATGAAAATGCCTTTTTACCCTTTTATTAAAAACAAGTTTCTTGTCTTGTGCCTTTTGGGTTAAGCCAAGTCTTGCACTTTCGGCCAAATGTAGTCACAAAATAAAAAAAATAATAAATGTGGTAAATAAATATTTTTATTTATTAATTCACATTACAAAAATTGTGCTGAGCCAGGACAGAACCAGATATCGAAAGTGACTCAAACGGAAGGAAAAAAATTACTAGAAACTACTTAGAAACAGCTTCCTTGCGACAGGAGGGATTGAACCGCTGACCCATTGATCATAAGAACAGTCCTTATCCACTACGCTGTCACAAGGTATAGGGTCATTTTGTTTTTCCATCAGTTTATAAAGTTCAAAAAAATTCAATAGAAAATTTATAATAATAGCTGATTTGTTTTTTCCTTAGGGGACGGGACTGAGGGTCCAGCAAAGCAATGGATTATTTTCCAATCATGAATTTGATCATTTGATATTCTTCTTTACTTAGTTAGGCTTGTTTTCTTAATATTTTTCTCTGTCAACTACCGATCCCTCACCTTTACGAACTGCTTACAGCAATATGAAATCTTATGGAGAGAAAGCAGCTGCAATGTACAGGTTCAAATGGAAGGAGGAATGCAATTGGTTGGTGGATTTTATCAATATAAAGCTATTCAGTATGTGCGACGATGTGTTCAAACAGCATATTTCCCTTTGGAAGGCGTACCCTTCTGCCTGCTTAGTGGGTTTCAAATTAAATACACAGCCTATTACAATTCACTAAAAAATTGGATCTTCTTCGTTCCTCGCTAATGGTGAAAAAACAAAACAAGATTTCTTGCATCAAAGGCAAAAACGGTACAAGTGAGAAAAATTTTGACTAGAGGTCAGTTCAATATTTTCTAATTGTTTATATCTATTTTTGTCACCTTTTTACGAGTCAAACATTTCAGATTGAATTCGAACTCCCTAATTCCCTCCCCTGGATACGGCCTTGCCAGAAGTTGAGATGATTTTCCGTATTACATAAAATGGGGGACTGTAATACCTCGAAATACTGTTCTCAGCTATAGGGTTCATAATGGTGCAATTTTTAATTTCAGTCTGAAGCTACTACCGGGGGGGGGGGGGGGGGTTAAAGGCTATATTTTTAAATAACAAAAAATTGTTTTTTAGTTTTTTAGATTTTAGTTTTTAAGGCTATTTGAATTAATAGTTACCATTCCTAAATCAGGTTCAAATGGCGACTCTTCCTCACAACATTTTTTTCCTAAACACGTTTTTAAATTTTTTGCTACTATGGATTAGGGTTTGTTCTTTACTAAGGTTTACCCAAAGAGGGCAACCATGACACTATAATAGATATACGCTATTGAAAATAACAGGAAGTTATACCTATTCGTAGCAGTAAATAACCCCTCATCCTGAAGACGACAGCGGTCAACACCATATTCTAATTAAAACTTTCTCATTTGTCATTGTGTTCATGATTTTTCAAATCAAATAAAAGGTAACATAGCTTAGAGAAGCTTCTAGCCCCTTAGCCAAGAAGAAGACCTTGCTCTAACAAATCTATTCTCGCTTACACGCAGTTTCCCGTGGATATGAAACCAAATTTTTCGTATCTTCAAAAGCTTTAGAAACAAATAACAAGTGTACCAAAAGGCAAAAGATGTCATTCCTTCATCGGAAAGATAACCAAGGCACAACAATCTATTTTTACTTAGAAGTCCCTCCCTTTTCTTAAAATTTAAACCAGTTTTTTTTCTAATATCTACCATAACAATCAAGCTGTCTACCCCTCAAAATTTAAAATGGTGTAACACATGAAAGAATTTTTTTATGAAGAAACTAATGTGACATACTTTGGCCAGCTCATGATAAACTGATAAACTTGATTGGTATTAAAAATGGATCTTTCTTGGTTCAAAAATTGATTTTCTTGCCTCGGCAAAACTTTCTAATATCATTACATAGACAGGACAGGGAAAGCTCTATTATCTTTGGGAAAGAGGCTAGGTAAACGTCACGACTTTTAAGGACCTTATTCGATTTTAGTCTCTCTTCATTTTGAATCTTGAGCCATCCTGCTTGCCCGATACAGCAGAGTTTTCCAGTTGGAAGCAGAAACATAGCTCGGTGGAACGAAAGCTTGGGTGCACAACTTAAGATAGTTGTCTCCGACATAGAATATAAAACTCCATTTCAACCCACATAATGTAGGCTCTGCCTCATTTACAAGCAAAACCATTCTTTCTGGTCCCATATACAACTTATGATCAGCGTTTCGAAACTCAATGTCGCGTATACCAATCGAGCCTTAGGTTCAACACTTTCCGTAAAAATTACAAAAATTGGATATTTATCACTTTCTAGAAATAAACTGAAATTCGCTGACCAGGAAAAGAAGTGGTAAGTGATGTCCCTATACGATACCGATTCACCTTTTTTGCTCGAGTTTCCACTTTCAACATAAATACAAAAGAAAAAGGCCGCTGAATAATACATTTTTAGACGTTATCGGCTTCTGTGCATTGAATTTAAAGCCTAAAGGTATGTGGAATAGCTTTTCTCCTTTCTTAAGCTTGTGTAACTTCTTTTCGTCTTTCGTGAGGTTTGTGTGATGATAGAGTTAGATCCCTTGTCACAGGGCACTTAAATATCACATCGAGCAATCCGATTTCGGCACTTTTTAATAGTTTTCACTTCTCTAGGGGTTTAAAGGAAAAGATAAACTGGTGAAACTTGAAAAATTCGAGATATAAAGCAGACCTCATGTTTTCCGCAGGGAACGATTAATGCATTCAAATAGGTAGTGGTCTAGAGCAATGGTTTTCAAACTTATTTAGATACTGTACCTCTTTTTACCCACAAAACATTTTAAGTACCCCTTCTCAGTTACCAGTACTAAGTAAACTATAGCTAAAATAAAGTTAAAGAGTTGTTTTATCTTTTTTTTTGGCCGGTTGTGTACCTCCTAAAAAATTTTGCGCACCCCCAAGGGATACGCGTACAAATAATGCGGAACGACCAAGTAATATTTTCCGCGATCAGCCAGAAATTCCCCTTCAACGAACAGTGCACTGGATAAAGTACATCGTTCAACACAAGGGAGCTCATCATATCAATACCCTAGACTACATCTCCCGTGGTACCAGACATCGTTAATTGACGTTCTACTTTTTCTCGAACCTATTGTACTTATCACGTTTTGCATAAATTTCGTTATTTCAAGAATGACCCTTAGGAAAATTGCCTGAAAGTTCATAATTGAGGTTATGCCACGCATCATTCTATCAAAACCATCATGAAAATTCTGTTCTACTAAAAATAGCTAATATGAAACAATAAATCAAACGGTACATTAGACGACTGTTCTAAAAAGTAGGATCGTCGTTTTAATTGGTTACACATAAATTTTAATGCTCCCAGTGTCAGGATTCAATAATACATTTTTACAAACTTATTTATTCCATTAAGAATTATTGCTTTAAGAGTAGGGTTTGTTAGTGGAAATAGGTCTCATATCTAATTAAGACGCTTTTCGTTTTTTAACAAATTGAAACCTTTTCTTGGCCTTTTTTGTAAAGGAATATAATCGAGATCCATTAGTATTATTAACGTAATGCTAAGGAATTTAATTGATAGCCTCTATAGCCAGCCTATCAGGTTCTAAAGGCAAATTGATTTGTGGAAGGTTTTTTGGTATAACAGCTAACTACCATAGCCACTTTAGATAAGAGTCTTAATTTGGTGACTCATTTTGGATCCTTTCTAACTTCGGCAAGGCTGCCCTTTTAGAAATGCACCCGACCATCTCTATAAGATTTATAAAAAAAGAACCCACCAGTAGATATCATAAATGGACCTGACATTATCATAACTTAAGAGGGAAGAAAAAAAATTACAGAATTTTTTTTGTCATTATTTGGATTTTATCAAGCAGCCAATGATTTACAGATGTAATACTTGAAAACAAACTTAATAACTGAAGCAATTAGCAAATTCGACATGCAAAATGTGTGGCCTGGATCCCGTACAAAAGTTCCGAAAACAGTGTGAAGCACTGTTCTATTTACTACATTATCTGGTGATTCTTGCTTAAACTACTGTTTTTTCATCAACATTACCTTGAATCATACAGTTTTTGTTGGGGGGGGGGGGGAATGCGGGTATATAGAAGGTGACCCAAATTCACAATAAAGAAAAAGAGATGATTTAAAATCCAAGAAACACAACGGGAAATCTAAAAGATCATATGCTTTCGAGGTTCAAGGTTTTATTATTAATACCATAAATACACAATATGTTAAATTCCAGACAGAGAGATGACTCGACAGATCCGGGAATAAAAACCGCTTAACACATAAATTTAAATTAATCGTACCTCAACTACTATTCTACATATATATATATATATATATATATATATATATATATATATATATATATATATATATATATATATATATATATATATATATATATATATATATATATATATATATATATATATATTCCCTTAAAAAAAAAAAAAAACAATAAGCGACTCACCTTTCCAGACTCCACAACTCACTAATATAACCGAGTTTCTAAATTTTATTACCTTTCATTCAACGCATCTGCCGTGGGAAATGACCTGCCCAATCGTGTGTGGGGCAATCTCCTCACACACTACTTACGTATTTGCAAGAAACTCTTTTTGCTATGTTTTCGTGACAGCATACTATAAAATACCTATCTCACCTTTTGCTGTGACATGTTTTAATCTTATGAATATATTGACTAGAAACTCCTTATTTTCTAACGTGGGCATTTCCCCACGAAGCTTAGCCATTTAACTTTTGAAACTGTTGAAATATATTTTGGTTTGTGACTAACTCACCATAAATTTACAGTTGATAAAAATTCAAGGATATATTTGATCGTAAGTTGTTTTAAAAATTGAGAAAAAAGAATAAAATCAAAACGATAAAATAACAAAATTACGACATAAAGAACCAATTGCTTTGTACTAATGCATATTAGAAAAAAACGAAAAAAAAATATAATCAGCAACTAGATTTTCGCTTTTTGGATCTGGACTTCCTATCACTTTTCGTCAACTCGAGGAACGAAGGTGGATTAAACTCTCTGAAAAGAAATAAATAAAAAGATAATTAAGCAGAGACAAAGAATTAAGCAGGATAAGAAAATCCGGTCAAATAATATCACCCAAAATATGTAGATATGTCCTCCAATAATATCACCCAAAATAAGTAGATATTTTATTTCCCCCAATATGTAAATAGGAATACTTTAAATTTTGAATATGCTAATTTCTTTTTTCATCTCGAGTGTCACCTTTTTGGGGGTTGTTCTCTCCTCTTTTTCTTGGAAGAACTTTACACTTTTATAATGTTAATAGCCTACGGTAAGACGCCTTAGGCTAGAGGATTTTTACATATTATTCTTTGATGTGTCTATAGTTTTATTTCTGTGGTTCATGAATTAGAGGTTAGTTTATTTTTTCAGTGACGAATTGAGTTAACATGAAACAATGAGAAAAAATATATAAAACAAAAATTTTATTCAAATTATTCAACTGAAATAGGAAATCAAATTAAAATAGAAAAAAAAACTTTTATCTATTTTAATACGTTCAAAAGTTAGAAGCAAATAGTAATTATTATTCATTTAATGGTATTTTTTTTACAAAATTGTTAATAGTTATTCAGTTTGAACAAATAGATTTGTTATTCAGGGAATCTAAATCTTGGATCATACGATTAAGGCTGTTAAAACTACGATATGAGCTGGGAAACCGAAAAAAAAGTGGCCTCTTAAGAGCCAAATGACATTCAGCAAGTCCGTTTCTTACGATAAGACACAAAAGAGCGTAATTTTGGCTTTAATTCTGTTTTAGGAAAACAAGTTTGTGGATTGCCACGCTTTCGGTGGCATTTACAGGCTGCTATACTTGGGGACAGTCTGAATAGATTAGAAACTCCTTTTAAAAGAGTTGAGACATTTTCGTTTTACTTTCAATGACTTGCTAGATGTAGGGCAAACCTTGAGTGTTTATGAGCCTCTGGTTTTACATCTGCTAAGATACTGTCCTATATGGTAATTAATAACCAAGTGCAGCTATTCGGTAAGCATTTCTCCCATCCAAATTCCAAATGGTTATAATTGCAAAAGATAGGCTGCTATCATCAACTTTGCACTGCCAGAGGTTACACTGAATAGTTCCCTCAAAATACCTCCTAAGAAAACGGGGAAAATTAAAGACAGGTAAATAAAAAGAATCGCCGTCCAGTAGTCGATTATCGTGTAAAAATATGGTCCAGTATAAGCAATGCTAAAAATTAATCGGTCAGCTTCTTTCAGACGACAACAAAACGATTTAAGTGTCAAAAGTTGTCAAAAATATTATACTATAATGGCTACTACAGGGCGTGACCAATTTTACCAAAATTGACTTTTTATTCTTTACTCAGGACAAGTATTTTTCCGTTTTTCTCTCTTTACATTCTGCATTTTCGAACAGCCTGCGTCTGCTAACCAATGACGTGAATATGAGCAATAATTAATTCTATTTAATATTTTAAGAACCACCGAACCCCTTCTTTTATCTTTTTTTCTAGTGGTACACAACATTAGAAACAGAAATTGCGAATTTACCTTTTTTCTAATCTATGCAAGGGTGTGCCAAACAAATTGACTGGAAGACTAGGATAGATATTAATTTTTTCAACGTGATCAAGGTTTGGAAGAAAAGTTTTCACTGGTTGAGCTTTACTTCCTACTGCATCCTCTTCTTCACTCTCGTATCTCGATCGGAGCCGAACATATTCCAGCTGTTCTCGTAAGCGCTGATTGTCCCACCTGAAAATAAAATCAAATATAGCCATAGTTTTACGAATATTTCCTGGGAACAGGTCAAATAACAAAAAATGGCACATTTAAGTCTTGGTTACATACCAAGTTTACATACTCCGTTGATTTTTAATTCAAATCAAGTAGTTGCAGGCATCAAGCCATGGACTAATTGTAGAAAAAGACAATAAAGACAGTCGGAGTAAGTGAGAGGCAAATCTGGCATAAGCCCTTTTTAGGATTGTATAGGAATGATGTCATTTGACTTGTTGATAGATATGTCTATCATACGTTTATTCATTGTCTAGTGTTTTATACAACTTTTAGGTACTTAAGTGTTATCCTGACCACACTTAAGAAGCTTGATCTGTTTAAAACCGGTTTTTCCGTTTGCATTCTTATATAATATAAATAGCCTAAGTGAAAAAAGTACTATGCGGGTATTATTGGGACCCTTTGGTCCTTTTATTAGAAAAATTCTTTCCGATAAAATTATTTTATCAAAATAACTGTTACTTCTAAAAAGGCTAACCGTAATTCACTGTATCATCCCTCGACAATATTTAGTACTTGGAAGCATTCATGTTGATTGGGGTGAACGGTGTAGAGTCTTCCTATCGTGGTATCTTTGAAGATGGTAGGTTGGCCGTAAACCCACTGGTTATCTACTTCGATGGTGGTACCGTTGCCATTGTAGGTTTTTCAGTCATTTTACAATTAGAAATTTCTCATTCAACGGTCTTCTTACAATTAAAAATTTGTCTTTGAACGATATTCTTAAATACCTGTGTCCTGGTCGTCATTTATATTCCCTGTGTCCCGGTCGTCATTTGTGTCCCGGTATCCCAGTCTGTAATTTCTCTTTTTTCTTTTTTCAGTTTTCTTTTTCTTCTTTATTTTTCAGCTTCACTATGAAATACATATCGCCGAACCTTTGTTTTTTTAACTAAAATCTGGTAGTCATTGATGACCTTATCCAAGTCAAAATCCCAAACCCAATCATCATCGCTATCATTTTCAGTTTTAATATGTTTTGACTCTCGCTGTCCAGGTGGATCTTCATCTAACTGCGCGGTTTTGCGTTCTTTAGCCTCAAGCCTGTTTCCTTGCTGTTCTTTTGATTCCTCGGTACGCTTTCTTTTCTGACTTTCTCTATCAGCAGCAAGTTTTTTGGCATAGACTCTTTGAGCATCTTCATCAGTCATTGTAAACTTAAACATTAATAGAATTCTACGCGAACATATGTCTTATATAACTTGAATGACGTCACCTTCAAAGCAAAAATGATGGCAACTAATTTCATGACGTCAGCCGAAACATGACGTCACCTGATCCACGATCCACAGATCCACAGACAACTTATTTTTATATATATAGATATATATATATATATATATATGTATATATATATATATATATATATATATATATATATATATATATATATATGTATATATATAAATAAGTTGTATGTTCGTTTGTTTGTACGCATATGACGTCATTATAAGTATATAAGACTTTGTATATGACGTAATTATATGCTTATAATTGGGCAATTCAAAGAGAAAATTCAGTATAAACCCTAAAATGGCAGAAGAACGAATTAGTTATATTAGTTATATAATTTCAGTTTTCCATGAAAAGCTGAAATTACTTTTTTTTTATATATAGAGGTTGCCACCTCGTAATTATAGGTTAAAATCATTAAGTTTTTGAAAAAAATACCTGTCAATTGTGTGATATCGGATTGTGTGATGATCCAGCGTTCAAAGAGCCAGACATCACAAATTTAAGGATTGTATAGGAATGATGTCATTTGACTTGTTGATAGATATGTCTATCATACGTTTATTCATTGTCTAGTGTTTTATACAACTTTTAGGTACTTAAGTGTTATCCTGACCACACTTAAGAAGCTTGATCTGTTTAAAACCGGTTTTTCCGTTTGCATTATTATATAATATAAATAGCCTAAGTGAAAAAAGTACTATGCGGGTATTATTGGGACCCTTTGGTCCTTTTATTAGAAAAATTCTTTCCGATAAAATTATTTTATCAAAATAACTGTTACTTCTAAAAAGGCTAACCGTAATTCACTGTATCATCCCTCGACAATATTTAGTACTTGGGTAGCGAAAAATTTGACAGATAGATAGTATTTGTGACTAATGTAGTCAACAAAATGTGAGGCAACAAATTGAATGTGTTGAATTGTACAATTGTGTGATGAAAATCAAAACTTCCAAAGATTGCCCGTTCATACCTAAGTGCACTGATGGTCGAAAGGTGAGTGTTGAAAAATATTTTAATCAATTTTGATTCAGTTTTAGAGTATCTGGAAAGTAAAGGTCTAGGTTTCAAAGGAAATCTGATCAATTTAAAAGCCGATATCACACAATTGACAGGTATTGACAGTCAAAATAATTGACACATTCAAAAATGAAAATCTGAATTCAGACTTGGGGCTAGCATGCTCTACACATTATTTGCTAAACCTTGTTTATTTTGGTAAAAGCTTGATGATAAACTTATTATCTTGATTGTAAAATACACTGCTGTAAATAAATTGTTATTCCAAATGACATCAGCTGTTATAATTGATTCAGCAAGTCAATATTTGAATAAATCATAGTTTTAGATACCTCGCGACAGCATAGTGGATACGTTTCAGCCGCTGATCCCAAAAGCGATCAGGTTCGATCCCAGTTGTCGCGAGGAATGAATTATTTAAAGAATAAAGATTTCTCTTCATAGACAATTTTTTGTTTTATATTTGTTTTGTTATAAGATATTGTTCGGAACATACTCGTGCAAGAATTGAGCGATTTCGTCTTTGAAAATTTATAAAATTGAAGCCAAATATTTTATCCCCATAAGATAAGAAATAACCAAAACGTCATAAGTGACGGAAACTAAAAGAAACAGAGTCTTAATAACAATGAACATACCAAAGAATCAAATATTGAAGATTATTCAAAATACATGTATCACATCAGGTTTAATGTGACCCATCAAAACTACCCGCCTGAGAAAAATTTCCCTGATTTTCGAAAGGGGGGAGACAGCCCCTAAAAACCAATGGATCTTAATGGAAACCACATCATATGATTCAGCGTATCCAACTACCCTGCTGTAGAGCTATAGATAATAAGTTTATCATCAAGCTTTTACCAAAATAAACAAGGTTTAGCAAAAAATTAATTAAAAGTAAGCCAATTAGAGAAATTTCCATAAACCGTTGTTATTATCATAAACTTGCATTGACTGAAGTCTTTCAATAAGGAGGTTTCTGAGAATCGACGTTTACCTCCCCTTCGCGTTTGGAAATTACCCCTGTGGAATATATTTGGTTCTTGTCTGTTAAACAGAACACATTCAAGAATTATACTAAGATTTAAAAAAAAAAACAGTTTTGCTCTCTGGAATTGGTTGTGATTTGCTTATTTTGAGAGTGAAAAGCAACGATGTAAGCATATTTTGATTAAATATTTAATATTTAAGGCTGGTTAGGGGTTATGTTAAATAAGGTTAGGTATTTAAAATAATTTGTTCTGGGCGGCCAGTTTTCCATTTTTCTTTGTTGTAGTTTCCAAATATTTTTTTCTAAAGTACCATATTATCACACTTTATTGGGTATTATGATTATCATAATATTTGTACCATTAGGATCAACCTAACTTCACATCTTGGGTGTTTTCTATTTTACTAGCAAGTACCAAATATTCCATGGAAAACGCCCCCTTCCCTGCAGAACATTCCTTTTGGATGATTCCTACCCACATCACCTCCTTGGATAATGCAAAATGTTCATTAGAATGGACATTGAAAGTTTTACTCACCTCCTTAAATCCTATAGCATACTATAGAATTGCCTATAGCAAAGAGCCAATCTATATATATCTTATATCTATATATATAAAAATAAGTTGTCTGTGGATGGATGGATGGATGTGTCAGGTGACGTCACCTGAAAAAACTGGATCAGGTGACGTCAAAACTGAAAAAACTAAAAAAAGGCAAAAACTACAAAAAAAACTAAAAACTAATAAAAAAAATAAAAAGCTAAAAAACTAAAAAAACTATAACGACCGGGACCCGGGACACAGGGAATATAAATGACGACCGGGACACAGGGACACAACTACAACGGGGACACCGGGGGAAACAGGGGGATGTAAATGACGACCGGGACACCGGGACAGGGAATGGTCGATTAGCAATCACCATCAACAAAGCTCAAGGGCAATCATTAGAATCATGAGGTATAGATCTGAATACAGATTGTTTTCCCATGGACCATTATATGTTGCATGTTCAAGAGTCGGTAAACCTGACAATCTATTTATATGCAAAGACAATGGGACAGCAAAGAATGTTGTATATTCGCAAGTTTTACGTAGTTAAAACCATATATATATATCTATCTATATTCACAGGTGGGACATAGGGACACAACTACAATGGCGCGTAACTATTATGGCGCGTAACGACTTACGCGCGCGGGGGGGCTTGGGGGGGGCGCGAAGCGCCCCCACCAACTAGGTGTTGGGGTGGCGCGAAGCGCCACCCCAACAGCTAGTATATCTATATATATAAAAATAAGTTGTGGATGGATGTGTGGATGGATGTGTCAGGTGACGTCACCTGAAAAAACTGGATCAGGTGACGTCAAAACTGAAAAAACTAAAAAAGGCAAAAACTACAAAAAAAACTAAAAACTAATAAAAAAAATAAAAAAGCTAAAAAACTAAAAAAACTAAAAAAAGGCAAAAACTACAAAAAAAAACTAAAAAAAAACTGAAAAAACTAAAAAAAGGCAAAAACTACAAAAAAAAACTAAAAACTAATAAAAAAAGTAAAAAAGCTAAAAAACTAAAAAAACTAAAAAAACTAAAAAAAGGTAAAAAACTAAAAAAAATAAAAAATAAAAAAAAACTAAAAAAAAGGAAAAAACTGAAAAATAAGCTAAAATAAAGGTAAAAACCAATAAAAAACTAAAAAAAAAAAGGAAAAAACTAATAAATGACGACACTCAAAGAGAAAAAAAGGCAAAAACTAATAAATGACGACACTCAAAGAGAAAAAAAGGCAAAAACTACAAAAAAAACTAAAAACTAATAAAAAAAATAAAAAAGCTAAAAAACTAAAAAAAACTAAAAAAAGGCAAAAACTACAAAAAAAACTAAAAACTAATAAAAAAGCTAAAAAACTAAAAAAACTAAAAAAAAGGCAAAAACTACAAAAAAACTAAAAACTAATAAAAAAAATAAAAAAGCTAAAAAACTAAAAAAACTAAAAAAACTAAAAAAAGGTAAAAAACTAAAAAAACTAAAAACTAAAAAAAACTAAAAAAGGTAAAAACTAAAAGAACTAAAAAAGAAAAAAATAAATGACGACACTCAAAGAGAAAGCGACCAGGACAAAAGGAATGTTCGATTAGCAATCAACAAAGCACCGGGACACAGGGAGTATAAAAAAAAGAAAAAAAAAGGAAAAAAATAAAGGAGAAAAACAAAACTAAAAAACGAATGTATATACAGACCGGTACACCGGGATACAAATGACGACCGGGACACAGGGAATATAAATGACGACCGGGACACAGGGACACAACTACAACGGGGACACCGGGGGAAACAGGGGGATATAAATGACGACCGGGACAAAAAAACTAAAAAGAAAAAAAAACTAAAAACTAATAAAAAAACTAAAAAACTAAAAAAAGGCAAAAACTACAAAAAAAACTAAAAACTAATAAAAAAGCTAAAAAACTAAAAAAACTAAAAAAAAGGCAAAAACTACAAAAAAACTAAAAACTAATAAAAAAAATAAAAAAGCTAAAAAACTAAAAAAACTAAAAAAACTAAAAAAAGGTAAAAAACTAAAAAAACTAAAAACTAAAAAAAACTAAAAAAGGTAAAAACTAAAAGAACTAAAAAAGAAAAAAATAAATGACGACACTCAAAGAGAAAGCGACCAGGACAAAAGGAATGTTCGATTAGCAATCAACAAAGCACCGGGACACAGGGAGTATAAAAAAAAGAAAAAAAAAGGAAAAAAATAAAGGAGAAAAACAAAACTAAAAAACGAATGTATATACAGACCGGTACACCGGGATACAAATGACGACCGGGACACAGGGAATATAAATGACGACCGGGACACAGGGACACAACTACAACGGGGACACCGGGGGAAACAGGGGGATATAAATGACGACCGGGACAAAAAAACTAAAAAGAAAAAAAAACTAAAAACTAATAAAAAAACTAAAAAATCTAAAAATCTAAATAAGCTAAAAAGAGGTTGCCACCTCGTAATTATAGGTTAAAATCATTAAGTTTTTGAAAAAAATACCTGTCAATTGTGTGATATCGGATTGTGTGATGATCCAGCGTTCAAAGAGCCAGGCATCACAAATTTAAGGATTGTATAGGAATGATGTCATTTGACTTGTTGATAGATATGTCTAATGTAGTCAACAAAATGTGAGGCAACAAATTGAATGTGTTGAATTGTACAATTGTGTGATGAAAATCAAAACTTCCAAAGATTGCCCGTTCATACCTAAGTGCACTGATGGTCGAAAGGTGAGTGTTGAAAAATATTTTAATCAATTTTGATTCAGTTTTAGAGTATCTGGAAAGTAAAGGTCTAGGTTTCAAAGGAAATCTGATCAATTTAAAAGCCGATATCACATAATTGACAGGTATTTTTTTCAAAAACTTAATGATTTTAACCTATAATTACGGGGTGGCAACCTCTATATATAAAAAAAAAAGAAAAAAAAAGTAATTTCAGCTTTTCATGGAAAACTGAAATTACTGGAGCAAAAATTTAGTCGGAGCGTATTTTCCCGGTTTTGAAACTTGTCACAGGTACAATAGCTTTAATGAGGATATTAGACATGCATTCAGCATTTAATTGCCCTGTATGATGACTTCAAAATCAGATTTGAAGTTATTCTGACGATCCTTGGACTTCCACTTTTACCAAACCAAATGGGGAGTTTTCTAAATAAGATACGTGAGAATTGACTGGTTCCTAGTGTTTTTAAATAAAAAAAAGTTTGTTATTGTTAAATTTTGTTATTATTTTAAAAAGTATAACTGTGACAAAGAGTCAAACATCAGCGTAAAGAGCGGGGCGTTGAGGAGGGGACAGCCCCTTTCATATACGAAATAATTTCTGTTCGTTTTAAGTTTAATGTCGCTCCTTACTTTGAGTTAAAAAAACTTATTTTTTTAAACTTTTATTTCTGAACTTTTTTTAATTAATGCGGGCTTTGATTTTGGCTCATCGTACATAAATAATTAAAACGAAATTTGTATATTAATTTTTGCTTTTTCTCCAAATGGCTTTCCCAAAGTTTTGATCGGACGATTTTTAGAAAAAAGGGGCGGGGAGGGGCCTATTTGCCCTCAGATTTTTTATTACTTAAAAATGCCACTAGAACTTTAAACTTTTGTTTCACGAACGTTTTTATTAGTAAATAAATATACGTAACTTACGAATTAACTTACGTAACGAACTTTTATATTCGTATATTTTTATTAAGTATAAGAGGGGGTTCGCCAACTCGTCAATACCTCGCTCTTTAAACTAAAGTTCGAATTTTCTTCCAATTCTTGAAGAATGACCCCTGAATCACAGAGGCCATTTAATAGCTCTTTTAAAACTACTAAAAATACTTTAGCGTAAAGAGCGAGGTATTGAGGATGAGAAGAACTACTCATGTAAGTAATAATTTCTGTTCGTTTTAAGTTACAATGTTGCTCCTTATTTTCAGTTGAAAAAACTTGTTTTTTATTTAATTTCCCATTGTTTTTTTAAATGGTGCTGGAAAATCCAGCGCCTCCTTCATAAAAATTCTCTTCCCCCATGATAAATTCCTCCATGGAAAGATCCTCTCACGTAATGCCTACCCCCCCCCCCCCACACACACACACCAGAAAAATCACCCCTGAAAAAGTCTGTATATTTCCCAATAACCAATACTATATGTAAACAATGGACAATGTTCATAACTTACATCCCTTCCCCCGGGGGCTGTGGGGGATTAAGTCGTCCTCAAAGACATAGTTATTAGATTTTTTGACTATGCCGAACAAAATGGCTATCTAAAGATTTTGATTCTGTGAATTTGAGAAAAAACAAGCGTGGGAGGGGGCCTAGTTGCCTTCCAATTTTTTTGGTCACTTAAAAAATGCACAAGAATTTCCGTTAATGAGCCCTCTTGCAACATTCTAGGGCCACTGAGTCTATGCGATCACCCCTAGGAAAAAAAACAAATAAACACGCATCCGTGATCTCTCTGACAAAAAAAATCTGATGATATTTATATTAAGATTCTATAACTTTTAGGGGGTGTTGCCACATTTTTCCGAAAACACGGCAAATTTTCTCAGGCTCGTAACTTTTGATGGGTAAAACTAACCTTAATGAAACTTATATATTTAAAATCAGCATTAAAATGCGATTCATTTGATGTATCTATTTCTATCAAATTTCCGTTTTTTATAGTTTCGGCTACTAATGAGCCAGATTGCTCCCTACTACATTTCGTTACCACGAACTATTTGATACATGCGTAAAATTTTATTATATCAATATATTGTTTCTAGGCGTACCCCCCCCCCCCCCGGAATATACCCCATTCCATGGAAAAAAAAAACTTCCCCGTAAATTGGAAGTAAGAAAAAAAATTTACTTCATAATACGCATAATAATTGTACCAAGCACATTTTGCAAGCACACTCGCTATAGTTTAGCCCCCCTCCCCTAATGTGCAAATCTAAAACCCAAATTTGTTTCTAAAGTAACAAAAAACTAACGAAAAAACCGGTTTGTTCCCGAGCTTTACACGCAGAGCAAACTTGAGTAAGTGGTGCATAATATACAAGTACCAAAATTTCTTCTCCCAACAGAAATAAAAAAAAAATAAACTCAGTTAAAATTCTCAAATTTGAAAAGCCTTATTTTCCACGGGGGAGGGGGTATTTACTGGGAAGTATTTTCCGGGGGGGGGCATTTTCCACGGGGGGGTACTCTCCAGAGGGAGGTAAAAGCCGGCCACCCAACATACTACTAACAGAAAATTTTCTAACAGGTAAATTTTCTAACGATGGTGTTAATGAAAACTTGATTTGGAATTTTTGAATTGATTTTGAAATTTGGTTTGAAGTCCATTGCTAATATCAGCTTTGCTTTTTAATTTTTTTAAAAATCCATTGTAGATTCTACAAATTCTTTACCTCGTTTTCCACTTCTCTCTTCATTATCGAATTTAAACTCATCTTCAATGTAAGCTATTTAGCTTCCTTTTACTTCTTTTGTAAACTGACGTGTAACTTTTATTTTGCCTCTCCTTTTCTTGTCCTTCCTCTTCACTTCTCTAAATACTCCAGCCTCATCTATTACCGTTGACTCCTGTTCATTCATTCAATCAAATTATCATATAATACATTAATAAAGTCCAAATCAATATATTAACATAGTCATGGTCTGTACATCTTTGTCCAGTCTTGTCCAATGCATCGTCCATTCTTCAACAATATTTTTCACTAAGTGACCAATGTCATTTCTTGGCGTTTTTGGAGCAGAGTTTAACTCAGTTACACTATTCACTTTACCCTCCAAACTGACCATATCTGCAAAATTTTCACTTTGCGCTTTGCCAATGTTTTTATCTTTGCCTTTATCGAGTAATCGATACAATTCTTGTCCAGATGAAAATTCACACTTGCCTGAAGTTTCAGGCTCGATGACTTTCACTTCAAGACTCTTGCGTGATGATTGAATATCCACTTCAGATTCAATTAGCGACTGCGAATGCAACAGTTTATTCCTATTTCTCCATGCTTGGAGGTGTTGAAACAATATGGCAGCATTGGTTCTAATTTCCTGTTTGAAATCGCTACTCCGCATTGAAACTTGTACTCCACCAGACAATTTATTTTGCATTGCCTATCATTGGTTATTTCAATAATACCTTTGCCACCATAAATAAACAAGTAATCGAGTAATTTTATCGCCTTGTGTACATGTCGCGGATGATTGAAATCATCCAGTCGCATTATGATTACTTTCATTATTTCGAGCATTTTAATAGAATCATGTGCAAGTCGGGCCGGCTCAGCCTTCAATTCAGTTGATGGGTCGTTTTCATCGTTAAATGTAGCTTCTCTTGCTAGTATCTCCGCTGAGCTATAGCTTGCTACTCTATTTTTAATATTTCTTCTTATCGCCTTTAGATTCATTTCAAATTCACTTCAACTACGTCGTCCCTAGGTTGTGCTAATATTGTACTGAGATTTCTTGACTTTTTGCATCCCTTTTTTATTAGAAACATGACGCCATCCAAAAGGAATATTTAACATATTAATCTTCTGTTTTATTATGATGTTATGGTTGATTTAGGGTTGTAACCTACCATAAATGCCGTAATTCGTGTGTTAGATTATCTCGTGTTTGAAAAGCCAGTTGAAAAAAATGTGGTTTTAGTCAAAAATTTACAAGACAGGAGATTTAAAATATCAACTCCGCGCGGGTGGCTGGTCCTCCATCACTTTAGACTTAAAAAAAGTTCTAGAATTCTCAATTTCTTATCTAATGAGCACACTTCGTAAGTTTTCTGTGACCATGAGGTGGAGATATTGATGAAGTAGAGGCAGTCCGCCTCCTATACGGAATAAATTCTGCTCATTTTGGGGTTTAATGTTGCTCTTAACTTTCAAAATAACAGCGTAAACTGGAAATATTTCCAGAACACATAAGGGAGTAGATATAAATCTCACATTTTTTATACGTTTTTTAAGTTTCTTTTGTACCCCTCCCCCCAAAAAAAGTCTCTTTTTCACTTTCCTTAGCACTTAAAAAAAACACACATGACGATAGTACAAAGCACAACTTAAAACAAAATTTTCAAATTTAGAAAAAACCTATTTTCTGCGGGCGGGGGGAGGGAGGAGTTGCTTATTTTCCACATGGGGCTATTTTTTCATCGCCGGTATTTTCCCCGCGGGGGGGGGGGGGGTGCATGGGTATATTCTGGGGGTATTTTCGGGGGGGGGGGGAAATTAAAACACCTAGAACCGTTTTTCAAAGTCTACGCTGGGCATACATGTATTTACTTATGTCAATAGTTATTGGTCGTTAACTAAACTTTTTCAATTAACAGTTGTGAAAAATATAAACTCAAATGAATCTTTTTTTTAATATATAACTCTAAAAATATTAATTTGACATGATAAATACTCGAACAACAACCCAGGCAACGCTATGCCTTTCCAACAAGCTACTTTAGAAGCAAGTAAGAAAACAGGACACATAAAGTCACATTAGATTCCATTTTTAATATTTCCTATTGAAAATAATCCTATGTCCCTATGTGCCATAGCTGGCCCTGGAAGAACTAAGATAAGGAATTGGAGATCATAGAAAAAATCAAACCTTTTTCGTTTCTTCTCATCAGTATCGTATTTTGCGTGTCTTTTCAAGAACACTTCTTCACTTAATGGTTCAATTCCGTCAATAGAATGAACAGGCGAAAAAACACGAATTTTAGATGTAGGAACCTAAAAAACATTGACACTTTTACAATCAGCGTTTCTATTGAGGTACTGTTTAAAATCTGTAAAGTGCAAAATCTTTAGTATTCAAATTTGGTATTTGGTATTCAAATTTCTCTGGTATTTTTTCAACTAATTCCCAATTTCATAATTATCCCACCACCCATCGTTCAGATTTTTCGTGTGAATTTCGTCCTACGTCAAGAGCAGGTTTCAGCATCCGCCATACTGCGTCAGAAATTTGGAACTCAATTCCCAGTATCAGTGCGAGAATGTAGCAATAAGTGATAGTTTTTAAAATTATTAAAAAAAAAAATTAACGGCGCAGTGATAAAAATATTTTTTTCAAAAATAAAGAATTTAATATTTATTAAATAATTGCAAAACATAATCTCAAAGTTGAAATTTGTCAAAATTATTGGGTGCGAGTAATAAAGCTATGATGGGTTTATATGTAAGCTATGACGGATTTTCAAATATTTAAATAAATAACGAATAATTAGATGATTTATGTTTAATGTGTTGCGGGGAATTATTAGTTTTTTTTCTGTATATTTATGTTGATTATGTAGGTTGAATTTGCTTTGGCTTGGTTTATTTTTGTTTTTATTTTGTCAGTGCTCCAGCCTTTTTTTTTATGACCTCCTCTTGGTTTTTATTTTCGTAGGGTAATATTGTAAGTGCTAAAATATGTAACATTGTCAGCGTTAAAGTATGCCACCAGGCATGTGCACTGGTTCGTCATATTCATCTATGTAATTGTTGCAAATAAAACAGTACCTATTATCTTTGTAGAGCTGACATCATTTGGTACATATATTGTAGACTAAAACTATAGAAAGCCAACATTGAGACAAACAAAGATTTTTTTATAATACACACTTTTTATTGTTTTGTTAACAATTTCTATCAATAGGGTTCAATATCTTTCTTCCTTTATTCTTTTTATATATATATATATATATATATATATATATATATATATATATATATCTATATATATAAAAATAAGTTGTCTGTCTGTGGATGTGTGGATGGATGTGTGGATGGATGTGTCAGTGACGTCACCTGAAAAAACTGGATTAGGTGACGTCAAAACTGAAAAAACTAAAAAAAGGCAAAAACTACAAAAAAAAACTAAAAACTAATAAAAAAAATAAAAAGCTAAAAAACTAAAAAAAACTATAAAGGTAAAAACCAATAAAAAACTAAAAAAAAAACTGAAAAAACTAAAAAAAAGGCAAAAACTACAAAAAAAAACTAAAAACTAATAAAAAAAGTAAAAAAGCTAAAAAACTAAAAAAACTAAAAAAAACTAAAAAAAGTAAAAAACTAAAAAAAATAAAAAATAAAAAAAAAACTAAAAAAAAGGAAAAAACTGAAAAATAAGCTAAAATAAAGGTAAAAACCAATAAAAAACTAAAAAAAAAAGGAAAAAAACTAATAAATGACGACACTCAAAGAGAAAGCGACCAGGACAAAAAACTAAAAAAAAAGGCAAAAACTACAAAAAAACTAAAAACTAATAAAAAAAAATAAAAAAGCTAAAAAACTAAAAAAACTAAAAAAAGGTAAAAAACTAAAAAAACTAAAAACTAAAAAAAAACTAAAAAAGGTAAAAACTAAAAGAACTAAAAAAGAAAAAAATAAATGACGACACTCAAAGAGAAAGCGACCAGGACAAAAGGAATGTTCGATTAGCAATCAACAAAGCACCGGGACACAGGGAGTATAAATGACGACCAGGACACAAGTAAAAAAAAAAAATTAACAAAACTAAAAAGAAGGTAAAAACTACAAAAAAACTAAAAAGAAAAAAAAAACTAAAAACTAATAAAAAAACTAAAAAATCTAAAAATCTAAATAAACTAAAAAAGAAAAAAAAAGGAAAAAAATAAAGGAGAAAAACAAAACTAAAAAACGAATGTATATACAGACCGGTACACCGGGATACAAATGACGACCGGGACACAGGGAATATAAATAACGACCGGGACACAGGGACACAAATACAACGGGGACACCGGGGGAAACAGGGGGATTATAAATGACGACCGGGACAAAAAAACTAAAAAGAAATAAAAACTAAAAACTAATAAAAAAAACTAAAAAATCTAAAAATCTAAATAAGCTAAAAAAGAAAAAAAAAGGAAAAAAATAAAGGAGAAAAACAAAACTAAAAAACGAATGTATATACAGACCGGGACACCGGGATACAAATGATGACCGGGACCCGGGACACAGGGAATATAAATGACGACCGGGACACAGGGGACACAACTACAACGGGGACACCGGGGGAAACAGGGGGATAACCTGACAATCTATTTATATGCAAAGACAATGGGACAGCAAAGAATGTTGTATATTCGCAAGTTTTACGTAGTTAAAACCATATATATATATATATATCTATATTCACAGGTGGGACATAGGGACACAACTACAATGGCGCGTAACTATTATGGCGCGTAACGACTTACGCGCGCGGGGGGGGGCTTGGGGGGGGGCGCGAAGCGCCCCCACCAACTAGGTGTTGGGGTGGCGCGAAGCGCCACCCCAACAGCTAGTATATATATATATATAATATATATATATATATATATATATATATATATATATATATATAATATATATATATATATATATATATATATATATATATATATATATATATATATATATATATATATATATATATATATCATATATATATATATATATATATATATATATATATATATATATATATATATGTATATATATATATATATATATATAAATACATATATATATATATATATATATATATATATCTATATATATATATATATATATATATGTAAATATATATAAATATATATATATATATATATATATATATATATATATATATATATATATATATATATATATATATATAAATATATATATATATATATATATATATATATATATATATATATATATACAAGTAAACTTATTCAATTTAAAATCCAATTTAAAAGTAAATTTAATAAATATTTAAATCCCTAAAAAATTAAATTTTGCCATCATAAATATACCAAATTTTTCAAAATAATATTAAACACCTGAAATGAAAAACATAAGAGCTTTCAGGAAGGAATTTTGAGCAAAAAATAAAAATAATTCAAAAATTTTTGAAATGTATGCTCTTTGCACTACATTTGTTGTAGCAAAAAGCAAATTATAACATAAAAGTACTTTTTTTTTATATAATTCAGAATAAGTAAAGTTTGTTGTACTTCGGTGTCAATTTCTGAACTTCAGAAAAGAAAAGAAAAAAGCTGTAGAACAATGCACTTATAGGCCAATTTCGAACTCAAGGGCGGATACCGAGCTGTTTTGTGCCCCAATATTTGGAGTCAGCAATATTGAATAGCTTCCAAACCAACAGTAGCAATTTGTCCCCCTCTATAAAGATACAGGCACTGGATCACAGACTAATTGAGCAGGATCTAAGAGCTCATATGGCACTTGTGACAAGGTCGCAAAAGCCAAGAGCCAAAAGCTCATATGGTATGAGCTCTAGCAAAATTCTAAGAATCAATAGATTGCTTTAAAAGGAAAATCAGAGGCTTAATGCCGATAGGGATTTAAAATAAGAGCTCTGAGTCACAAATCCTTCTAAATATCAAAATTCATTAAGATCCGATCACCCACTCATAAGTTAAAAATACCTCAATTCTTCTTATTTTTCCTCTCCCTTCAGCCCCCCAGATGGTCGAATCGGGGAAAACGACTTTATCAAGTCAATTTGTGCAGCTCCCTGACACGCCTACCAATTTTCGTCGTCCTATCATGTCCAGAAGCACCAAACTCGCCAAAGCACTGAACCCCACCACCAAACTCCACCAAAGAGAGCGGATCCAGTCCGGTTACGTCAATCATGTATCTACGACATTTATAAGCGTTTTCCAAGATTTCCGGTTTCCCCCTCCAACTTTCCCCAGAGTTCCAGACATGAGTTCCTTCTAAATATCAGATTTCATAAGATCCAGTCACCCGTACTTAAGCTAAAAATACCTCATTTTTTTATTTTTCCAATTAACAACCCCCAGCTCCCTCAAAGAGAACGGATCCGTACCAATTATGTCAATCTCGTATCTATAACTTGTGCTTATTCTTCCCATCAAGTTTCATCCCGATCTCTCCACTCTAAGGGTTTTCCAAAATTTCCAGTTTCCCAGATTGCTGTTTCCCCCCTCCAACCCTCTATGTCCTCGGATCCGATTCGAATTGAAAATGGAGCATCTGAGACATAAGATTCTTCTATATATCAAGTTTCATTAAGATCCGATGACCCATTCGTAAGATACCTCGATTTTCACGTTTTTGAAGATTCCGGTTTCCCCCTCCAACTAGCTTCAATGTCACCGGATCTGGTCGGGATTAGAAATGAGAGTTCTAAAGCACAAGATCCTTCTAAATATCAAACTTCATTAAGATCTGATCACCTGTTCGTAAGCTACAAACACCTCATTTTTTCTAATTTTCCGAATTACTCCCCCCCCCCAACTCCACCAAAGAGAGCGGATCCGGTCCGGCTATGTCAGTCACCTATCTTGGAATTATGCTTATTCTCTCCACCAAGTTCATCCTGATCTCTCCGCTTTAAGTATTTTCCAAGATTTCCACTCCCCCCCCCCCTAATGACACTGATCCGGTCGGGATTTAATATAAGAGACCTGAGCTTCGAGTTCCTTCTAAAGCATGAAATGTCATTAAGATACGATCACTCTTTCGTAAGTCAAAAATACCTCATTTTTTCTATTTTTTAGAATTAACCCTCCCCCCTCCAACTCCCCAAAGAGAGCTGATCCATTCCGGTTATGTCAATCCAGTATCTAGGACATGTGCTTATTTTTCCCACCAAGTTTCATCCCGATCTTTCCACTCTAAGCGTTTTCAGAGATTTTAAGTTCCGCCCCCCCCCCCCAACTTCCCCTTCACCGGATCCAATCGGGATTTAAAATAAGAGCCCTGAGGCAAGATATCCTTCTAAACATCAAATTCATTAAGATCCGATCACTCCTTCGTAAGTTAAAAATGCCTCATTTTATTAATTTTTTCAGAATTGACCCTCCTGCCCCAACTCCCCAAAGAGGACAAATCCGTTCCGGTTATTTCAATCACGTATCTAGGACTTATCATTGTTTTACCACCAAGTTTCATCCCGATCCCTCAACCCTAAGAGTTTTCCGAGCTTTTAGGTTCCTCCCCTCAATTCCCTCCAATGTCACCGGATCCAGTCCGGATTTAAAATAAGAGCTCTAAGACACGATATTCTTCCAAATTTCAAATTTCATTAAGATCCGTTCACTCCTCCGTAAGTTATAAATACCTCATTTTTCTAATTTTCAGAATTGACCCCCCCCCCCCAACTCCCCCAAACAGAACAGATTCATTCTGGTTATGTCAATCACATATCTAGGACATCTACTTATTCTTCCCACCAAGTTTCATCCCGATCCCTCCATTCTAAGTGTTTTCCAAGATTTTAGGTTTCCCCCCCCACCTCCCCCAATGTCACCGGATATGGTCGGAATTTAAAATAAGAGCTCTGAGATACGATATCCTTCCAAACATCAATTTTCATAAAGATCCCATCACCCGTTCGTAAGTTAAAAATATTTAAGTTTTCTATTTTTTCCGAATTAACTGACCCAACACCGATTTGACCAGACGGTCAAATCGGGAAAACGATCTGGTCCGGTCCCTGATAAGCCAGCCAAATTTCATCGTCCTAGCTTACCTGGAAGTGCCTAAAGTAGCAAAACCGGGACAGACAGACCGACGGACAGAGCGACAGAATTTGCGATCGCTATATTTCACTTTGTTAATACCAAGTGCCATTAAAACGAAAAGAAATGCTTTGGTACACTTGTGAATTTAGTGTTTTTCTTCTTAGACCAGCAGTGACCATCCTAGATATCAGTTCCAAATTATGTAAAAAAAAATTACAGTAAAAGATCATCAAAAAAATTATGATAACCAGAAAGAGACAAGACACCAAAAAGAAGGATAAAATAATGCAAATACTCCAAAACGACCGTTTACCATCGTACATCCTCCAAAAAGTTGAAAATTGGTTTTGGGATTAAAAAAAAAGAAATCATGAAGATACATCTTTTTTATTTTTTTGTGAATTTAGTTAGAATGTTGTTCTTCTATTATCCACATCCCCGCTCTAAAGAAATAACAAAAAGATATTAAAAGAGAAAATATTGAAAGATGTATAAACACAAAAAGACTTACCTCGACAGAGAATTCTAACGTGCAGTCCATTGTAGCTTGTTTGGGGACACAGGCAACATGGTAGGAGTCTTCAACTAATAGTAGATCAGAATCTTCTGGAATCATCTCTGAATCGATATAACACACTTCTTCTGGAAGAATTGATGCTAGAAGTTTAAATAATTTTCTGTCAGGAAAAAAGTGTCGTTTTCCATATACCCCATTAAGTCGTCGGACTCATATTAAGTCGTCGGTTTCAGTATATTTATAGAATAATCATAATTTAAATTCAAACATTTGAATTTACAATGCGAATTCAAAAACCTTGAGATTTCATATCCCACAAATCAACTACCATACAATTGTCAAACAGTTCGTGGTAACGAACTGTAGTAAGGAGCGACCCGGCTCAATAGTAACCAAAATTCTAAAAAATGGAATTTTGATACCAATAGCTATATCAAAAGAATTGCGTTTTAATGCTGGTTTTAAATATATAAGTTTCATCAAGTTTAGTTTTACCCATCAAAAGTTACGAGCCTGAGAAAATTTGCGTTATTTTAGAAAATAGGGGGAAACACCCCCTAAAAGTCATAGAATCTTAACGAAAATCACACCATCAGATTCAGCGTATCAGAGAACCCTATTGTAGAAGTTTCGAGCTCCTATCTACAAAAATGTGGAATTTTGCATTTTTTGCCAGAAGGCAGATCACGGATGCGTGTTTATTTCTTTTTTGTTTGTTTTTTTTTTTTTTTTCCCAGGGGTGATCGTATCGACCCAGTTGTCCTAGAATGTTGCAAGAGGGCTCACTCTAACGGAAATGAAAAGTTCTAGTGCCCTTTTTAAGTGACCAAAAAAATTGGAGGGCACCTAGGCCCCCTCCCACGCTAATTATTTTCCCAAAGTCAACGGATCAAAATTCTGAGATAGCCATTTTATTCAGCGTAGTCGAAAAACCTTATAACTATGTCTTTGGGGGACGACTTACTCCCCCACAGTCCCGAGGGAGGGCAACAAGTTACAAACTTTGACCTGTGCTTACATATAGTAATGGTTATTGGGAAGTATACAGGCGTTTTCAGGAGGATTTTTTTGGTTGGGGGGAGGGTTGAGAAGAGGGGGATATGCTGGGGAACTTTCCATCGAGAATTTGTCATGGAAAAGAAAACTTCCATGAAGGGAGAGCAGGATTTACTAGCATTATTTAAAAAAAAAAATAAAAAACAAATGTGAAAAAGCTTTTCAGCTGGAAGTAAGGAACAGCAATAAAACTTAAAACAAACAGAAATTATTACCCATATAAGGGGCTCACCTCCTTATGATACCTAGCTCTTTACGCTAAAGTATTTTTAGTAATTTCAACTATTTATTCTACGGCTTTTGTGATTCAGGGTCATTCTTAATGAATTGGGATAAAATTTAAGCTTTAGTGTAAAAGAGCGAGGTACTGACGATGGGGCGAGTCCCCTCATATATGTAATAAAAACATGAGAATACAAAAGTTCTTTACGTAAGCTATTTATAAGCTACGTAAATCTTTTACCAATAAAAAGATTCGTAAAAAATTAAAAGTTCTAGTTGCCTTTTTATTAACCAAAAAATCGGAGGGCAACT